>NC_091493.1:42107983-42112983 GCF_947461875.1 Haliaeetus albicilla | reverse complement strand
GGTTAGGGTTAGGGTTAGGGTTAGGGTTAGGGTTAGGGTTAGGGTTAGGGTTAGGGTTAGGGTTAGGGTTAGGGTTAGGGTTAGGGTTAGGGTTAGGGTTAGGGTTAGGGTTAGGGTTAGGGTTAGGGTTAGGGTTAGGGTTAGGGTTAGGGTTAGGGTTAGGGTTAGGGTTAGGGTTAGGGTTAGGGTTAGGGTTAGGGTTAGGGTTAGGGTTAGGGTTAGGGTTAGGGTTAGGGTTAGGGTTAGGGTTAGGGTTAGGGTTAGGGTTAGGGTTAGGGTTAGGGTTAGGGTTAGGGTTAGGGTTAGGGTTAGGGTTAGGGTTAGGGTTAGGGTTAGGGTTAGGGTTAGGGTTAGGGTTAGGGTTAGGGTTAGGGTTAGGGTTAGGGTTAGGGTTAGGGTTAGGGTTAGGGTTAGGGTTAGGGTTAGGGTTAGGGTTAGGGTTAGGGTTAGGGTTAGGGTTAGGGTTAGGGTTAGGGTTAGGGTTAGGGTTAGGGTTAGGGTTAGGGTTAGGGTTAGGGTTAGGGTTAGGGTTAGGGTTAGGGTTAGGGTTAGGGTTAGGGTTAGGGTTAGGGTTAGGGTTAGGGTTAGGGTTAGGGTTAGGGTTAGGGTTAGGGTTAGGGTTAGGGTTAGGGTTAGGGTTAGGGTTAGGGTTAGGGTTAGGGTTAGGGTTAGGGTTAGGGTTAGGGTTAGGGTTAGGGTTAGGGTTAGGGTTAGGGTTAGGGTTAGGGTTAGGGTTAGGGTTAGGGTTAGGGTTAGGGTTAGGGTTAGGGTTAGGGTTAGGGTTAGGGTTAGGGTTAGGGTTAGGGTTAGGGTTAGGGTTAGGGTTAGGGTTAGGGTTAGGGTTAGGGTTAGGGTTAGGGTTAGGGTTAGGGTTAGGGTTAGGGTTAGGGTTAGGGTTAGGGTTAGGGTTAGGGTTAGGGTTAGGGTTAGGGTTAGGGTTAGGGTTAGGGTTAGGGTTAGGGTTAGGGTTAGGGTTAGGGTTAGGGTTAGGGTTAGGGTTAGGGTTAGGGTTAGGGTTAGGGTTAGGGTTAGGGTTAGGGTTAGGGTTAGGGTTAGGGTTAGGGTTAGGGTTAGGGTTAGGGTTAGGGTTAGGGTTAGGGTTAGGGTTAGGGTTAGGGTTAGGGTTAGGGTTAGGGTTAGGGTTAGGGTTAGGGTTAGGGTTAGGGTTAGGGTTAGGGTTAGGGTTAGGGTTAGGGTTAGGGTTAGGGTTAGGGTTAGGGTTAGGGTTAGGGTTAGGGTTAGGGTTAGGGTTAGGGTTAGGGTTAGGGTTAGGGTTAGGGTTAGGGTTAGGGTTAGGGTTAGGGTTAGGGTTAGGGTTAGGGTTAGGGTTAGGGTTAGGGTTAGGGTTAGGGTTAGGGTTAGGGTTAGGGTTAGGGTTAGGGTTAGGGTTAGGGTTAGGGTTAGGGTTAGGGTTAGGGTTAGGGTTAGGGTTAGGGTTAGGGTTAGGGTTAGGGTTAGGGTTAGGGTTAGGGTTAGGGTTAGGGTTAGGGTTAGGGTTAGGGTTAGGGTTAGGGTTAGGGTTAGGGTTAGGGTTAGGGTTAGGGTTAGGGTTAGGGTTAGGGTTAGGGTTAGGGTTAGGGTTAGGGTTAGGGTTAGGGTTAGGGTTAGGGTTAGGGTTAGGGTTAGGGTTAGGGTTAGGGTTAGGGTTAGGGTTAGGGTTAGGGTTAGGGTTAGGGTTAGGGTTAGGGTTAGGGTTAGGGTTAGGGTTAGGGTTAGGGTTAGGGTTAGGGTTAGGGTTAGGGTTAGGGTTAGGGTTAGGGTTAGGGTTAGGGTTAGGGTTAGGGTTAGGGTTAGGGTTAGGGTTAGGGTTAGGGTTAGGGTTAGGGTTAGGGTTAGGGTTAGGGTTAGGGTTAGGGTTAGGGTTAGGGTTAGGGTTAGGGTTAGGGTTAGGGTTAGGGTTAGGGTTAGGGTTAGGGTTAGGGTTAGGGTTAGGGTTAGGGTTAGGGTTAGGGTTAGGGTTAGGGTTAGGGTTAGGGTTAGGGTTAGGGTTAGGGTTAGGGTTAGGGTTAGGGTTAGGGTTAGGGTTAGGGTTAGGGTTAGGGTTAGGGTTAGGGTTAGGGTTAGGGTTAGGGTTAGGGTTAGGGTTAGGGTTAGGGTTAGGGTTAGGGTTAGGGTTAGGGTTAGGGTTAGGGTTAGGGTTAGGGTTAGGGTTAGGGTTAGGGTTAGGGTTAGGGTTAGGGTTAGGGTTAGGGTTAGGGTTAGGGTTAGGGTTAGGGTTAGGGTTAGGGTTAGGGTTAGGGTTAGGGTTAGGGTTAGGGTTAGGGTTAGGGTTAGGGTTAGGGTTAGGGTTAGGGTTAGGGTTAGGGTTAGGGTTAGGGTTAGGGTTAGGGTTAGGGTTAGGGTTAGGGTTAGGGTTAGGGTTAGGGTTAGGGTTAGGGTTAGGGTTAGGGTTAGGGTTAGGGTTAGGGTTAGGGTTAGGGTTAGGGTTAGGGTTAGGGTTAGGGTTAGGGTTAGGGTTAGGGTTAGGGTTAGGGTTAGGGTTAGGGTTAGGGTTAGGGTTAGGGTTAGGGTTAGGGTTAGGGTTAGGGTTAGGGTTAGGGTTAGGGTTAGGGTTAGGGTTAGGGTTAGGGTTAGGGTTAGGGTTAGGGTTAGGGTTAGGGTTAGGGTTAGGGTTAGGGTTAGGGTTAGGGTTAGGGTTAGGGTTAGGGTTAGGGTTAGGGTTAGGGTTAGGGTTAGGGTTAGGGTTAGGGTTAGGGTTAGGGTTAGGGTTAGGGTTAGGGTTAGGGTTAGGGTTAGGGTTAGGGTTAGGGTTAGGGTTAGGGTTAGGGTTAGGGTTAGGGTTAGGGTTAGGGTTAGGGTTAGGGTTAGGGTTAGGGTTAGGGTTAGGGTTAGGGTTAGGGTTAGGGTTAGGGTTAGGGTTAGGGTTAGGGTTAGGGTTAGGGTTAGGGTTAGGGTTAGGGTTAGGGTTAGGGTTAGGGTTAGGGTTAGGGTTAGGGTTAGGGTTAGGGTTAGGGTTAGGGTTAGGGTTAGGGTTAGGGTTAGGGTTAGGGTTAGGGTTAGGGTTAGGGTTAGGGTTAGGGTTAGGGTTAGGGTTAGGGTTAGGGTTAGGGTTAGGGTTAGGGTTAGGGTTAGGGTTAGGGTTAGGGTTAGGGTTAGGGTTAGGGTTAGGGTTAGGGTTAGGGTTAGGGTTAGGGTTAGGGTTAGGGTTAGGGTTAGGGTTAGGGTTAGGGTTAGGGTTAGGGTTAGGGTTAGGGTTAGGGTTAGGGTTAGGGTTAGGGTTAGGGTTAGGGTTAGGGTTAGGGTTAGGGTTAGGGTTAGGGTTAGGGTTAGGGTTAGGGTTAGGGTTAGGGTTAGGGTTAGGGTTAGGGTTAGGGTTAGGGTTAGGGTTAGGGTTAGGGTTAGGGTTAGGGTTAGGGTTAGGGTTAGGGTTAGGGTTAGGGTTAGGGTTAGGGTTAGGGTTAGGGTTAGGGTTAGGGTTAGGGTTAGGGTTAGGGTTAGGGTTAGGGTTAGGGTTAGGGTTAGGGTTAGGGTTAGGGTTAGGGTTAGGGTTAGGGTTAGGGTTAGGAGGGTTAGGGTTAGGGTTAGGGTTAGGGTTAGGGTTAGGGTTAGGGTTAGGGTTAGGGTTAGGGTTAGGGTTAGGGTTAGGGTTAGGGTTAGGGTTAGGGTTAGGGTTAGGGTTAGGGTTAGGGTTAGGGTTAGGGTTAGGGTTAGGGTTAGGGTTAGGGTTAGGGTTAGGGTTAGGGTTAGGGTTAGGGTTAGGGTTAGGGTTAGGGTTAGGGTTAGGGTTAGGGTTAGGGTTAGGGTTAGGGTTAGGGTTAGGGTTAGGGTTAGGGTTAGGGTTAGGGTTAGGGTTAGGGTTAGGGTTAGGGTTAGGGTTAGGGTTAGGGTTAGGGTTAGGGTTAGGGTTAGGGTTAGGGTTAGGGTTAGGGTTAGGGTTAGGGTTAGGGTTAGGGTTAGGGTTAGGGTTAGGGTTAGGGTTAGGGTTAGGGTTAGGGTTAGGGTTAGGGTTAGGGTTAGGGTTAGGGTTAGGGTTAGGGTTAGGGTTAGGGTTAGGGTTAGGGTTAGGGTTAGGGTTAGGGTTAGGGTTAGGGTTAGGGTTAGGGTTAGGGTTAGGGTTAGGGTTAGGGTTAGGGTTAGGGTTAGGGTTAGGGTTAGGGTTAGGGTTAGGGTTAGGGTTAGGGTTAGGGTTAGGGTTAGGGTTAGGGTTAGGGTTAGGGTTAGGGTTAGGGTTAGGGTTAGGGTTAGGGTTAGGGTTAGGGTTAGGGTTAGGGTTAGGGTTAGGGTTAGGGTTAGGGTTAGGGTTAGGGTTAGGGTTAGGGTTAGGGTTAGGGTTAGGGTTAGGGTTAGGGTTAGGGTTAGGGTTAGGGTTAGGGTTAGGGTTAGGGTTAGGGTTAGGGTTAGGGTTAGGGTTAGGGTTAGGGTTAGGGTTAGGGTTAGGGTTAGGGTTAGGGTTAGGGTTAGGGTTAGGGTTAGGGTTAGGGTTAGGGTTAGGGTTAGGGTTAGGGTTAGGGTTAGGGTTAGGGTTAGGGTTAGGGTTAGGGTTAGGGTTAGGGTTAGGGTTAGGGTTAGGGTTAGGGTTAGGGTTAGGGTTAGGGTTAGGGTTAGGGTTAGGGTTAGGGTTAGGGTTAGGGTTAGGGTTAGGGTTAGGGTTAGGGTTAGGGTTAGGGTTAGGGTTAGGGTTAGGGTTAGGGTTAGGGTTAGGGTTAGGGTTAGGGTTAGGGTTAGGGTTAGGGTTAGGGTTAGGGTTAGGGTTAGGGTTAGGGTTAGGGTTAGGGTTAGGGTTAGGGTTAGGGTTAGGGTTAGGGTTAGGGTTAGGGTTAGGGTTAGGGTTAGGGTTAGGGTTAGGGTTAGGGTTAGGGTTAGGGTTAGGGTTAGGGTTAGGGTTAGGGTTAGGGTTAGGGTTAGGGTTAGGGTTAGGGTTAGGGTTAGGGTTAGGGTTAGGGTTAGGGTTAGGGTTAGGGTTAGGGTTAGGGTTAGGGTTAGGGTTAGGGTTAGGGTTAGGGTTAGGGTTAGGGTTAGGGTTAGGGTTAGGGTTAGGGTTAGGGTTAGGGTTAGGGTTA
>NC_091493.1:41302637-41350637 GCF_947461875.1 Haliaeetus albicilla | reverse complement strand
CGTTAAGAGGTGGGACCGGGCATGGAGCCGAGGCGGGCAGCCACGGCAGCCCCAGCTGGGGCATCAACTCTTCGACCCATTTTAGCTTCCCCAGATAATGAGGCTGCCAGTTCTCCGCGCAACGCCGCGAATCCCAAAACGTCTGCAGGCGCGTCCCCACAGGACGCGGCTTTACCCGAACCTGCTCAGCCCGGCGTTGCCCGAGAGCAGACCGTGGAGCCGGAGCCGCCGACCCCAGCGCGAGCCGCCGCCAGCCGGGGCTCTTTGCCGGCGGCGGGGGGCAGGTCTGGGCAGCGGGGCTGCCGGGTGAGCGGCTCACCGCAGGGCAGCCCTGGTCACCGGCTCCCGGCGAAGCCTCTCGCAGCCCTGCGCGGGGCAGCCGGGGCGGGAAGGAGCCCTGGGCACCGGGGACGGGCACGATCTCCCTGCAAGACAGATCCTCCAGCTGCCGAAACTTTAAATAACCGAGGTGCGCCCGCTCGTCGCTGGTCCAACCGCTGGTACCCGCCGGTACCGCTGGTTTTCTGCACTCCAATGTTTTCCTCTTAGATTTCCCAGGACTATGGGACTATCTCAGCTGCCAGGTACCTCTGCCTTCAGGAAAGCTTTATAGCCCTCATAGGTATGAAATAAAATCTCAACATCTAAAACGAGTCAAGGCTCCAAGCCCGCATGACAAAGAAGCAAAACCATTTTTTTATTTTTAAATAATTCTGGGGAGGCTCATCGGTGCCTTGCGAATGTTTGAGGTTGGCGATCCTGACTCTTCTTTTACTGCTGTAAAAAAAATCACTTAGTTTTTCCACAGTGGTCAAAGTTAGAACATTTTCTTCAGCGCAAAACTGTTTAACAAATGTTTTAATTAAGGAGAGTCCTGTAGCTGTTTAGGCTAGGGTTAGGTTTTAAGAGACGAGGGTTATTTGCTTTTATTTTTAAGTTACTTGAAGGAAACTAATTTTCTGTGCCTTTAAAACAGTGCAAGCTGAGAGCGGGGTTTGGTGATGCAAGTCTGAAAAAGCTCAGTGCAACCGTACCCCAATGTCAGCTGTCTCCTCAGGAGCACGGATGAGCGTCAGCCCCGCCGTGCCGGGGGTTTCGGCCGCGGAGCAGTTCCCAGGCCGGGTACTGCAGGACAGAGCTGCCGCGCGGCTGCGCAGGAGCGCGTGTCCCATTAGCACTATGTTATATAAAACGTCACTCAAAAAATTCATGATTTCAGAATAGATTAACTCCGTTCGGTACTCACTCCCACTGCTAGCAGCATGGCTAAATTAAAAAAAAAAAAAAAAAGCTGGAAGTACCTGGCAGCACGTTTCCCGTGTAGAGGAAGGGAAGTACAAACCTAAAGCACCCCACATCCCCTGGCATTTCCCTGTTCTTCTCTAAGTCAGCCCTGTTACCTCACTGACTCACCACGCGGCAGGAGGATTGGCAAATCTTTAAACTTAATTTCAGAGAAATCATTGTAAATAATTTCCTGGTGACGTTCTTTTTCTTCCTAATTGGCTGGAAAAAAAAAAACCAAAACGCTGGGATGGCTGTTTCCGCAGGGAGCTGACCACTGCGGTTCGGGAGCTCCGGCCGTGCAGACCCCACGGGTCGGCTCCTCGTGGCCCACAGCCGCATCCCGTGGGAAGAGCACGTCTTGGCAGTCAGGGCGGTTTGTTCAGGGAGGAAAGGACCAGGAGGAGATGGGTCAGGCTTTGGGAGGGAAGCAGCATGCTTCACTGCAGTTAGGAAATTTCCATTATAGCTCAAGTAAACTGCATAGATGTAGCACTTGCTACGAAGGCAGTGAGTGGCATTATCGGTGCCTACGGCAGTCATTTCCCACGTTCAGGACATTTCTGGTCTCCTCTGTGCTGTTTGCCCTGGGCAAGGCAGCGTTCAGCCCAGAGAGCTGCTGCAGTAACCTGTGTGCAGCTCCCCCGCTGACTGCCCGGTCGGAGGGGCGATTTCCATTCACTAGCTCCGGTTTCTCTCACCCCTCACGTTTTTCTCCTTTTAACTTTTTCTCCACCATCCTTTCACTGCACAGACAATTTTGCTTTCAGGCTGTTTGCCCCCACCACGCCAGCCGGCACTGGCCACCACCTCCCGCAGCCGCCTCCGGCCCACGGTGCCTCCACGTCCCTCCCTGCCCCGTCCCTTCGTCGCTCCTTGCGCTCTTCTCTCTCCGTGAACACTCAGCCAGCGTGCCCGTGGAGACAAAATGCTGACGGTCGAGGAGTTCGCACGCAGCGGAGCTTGCTGTGCTGTTGCTTCTGTGGCCAATTAGCCACCTTGTGCGGCAGCCACCGGAGCCCTCGCTCGTCCCCACGCCAGCCACCCTCAGAGGCACAAATGGCGTTTCACAGATCTTACTCCCGCTGACGACTTAAAAAATAAAAGCACCTTGAATCACACCCAGAGTGGCAGGTAGCAATGAAAGTGCCACCTGAGCCTCTCCCATCACTAGTATTTAGGGCATCCATAAAGCCAGGGCTCCGCACGCCACTCGGCTTCCAGTCGCGAGGACCACACAGAAATCCTCATGGAAATAACCTACCGCACCCGGGCAGGGCTGACGCAGAACTACAAGAAGAGGAGAGGGCACACAAAGGCTTTACTACTGTGATCAGTATAGTGCCGGATTACATCCCTCCCACTTCTGGAATATTGGCTGTAAATATGCACAAGGTTACGCTGGCTGGTGTAATTAGGAGTTGATCAAGGAGTGATTTATTCCCACCATGAATAAATGAGGTCATTGCTTTGTAGGGAGCAACAGACAATTTCTTTTTCCTTTACTGTGATCTTGACTAACTGAATCACAGCTAGCAGTCGGGCTGTCTGAGGGGTGAGGTTGCTAGATTAACTCAGCAGAGGAGACGAGGAGCTTAATTTGTCAGCAGCCCTGCTGGGACCAATACTGGCCAAACACACGGGCTCTCCCACAGGAGCAGCTAAATGGGCATCCCATTAAAATCCTGGGTCTGCAGCAGCTGGGGGGGGTCGGTGCTCTGCAGGGTCTCCTCCCGCATCGCCTGGGCTCGGTTTGCCCTTCAGCAGAAACCTGCGGCTCCTGGAGCGAGGGGTTTGACGCAGGGGTCCCGCCGGGACCACCTTGGAGTTAGTGCTGGAAAGGAACCGGGAGCACGGCTGCAGGGCTTGGGGCGCTTTCACCCGCAGGCCTCGCTCTGCAGCACTGCCTGCACTGCAAAGCAAAGCTATACATTATTAAAGGTATGGAGGAACAGAACCCAAGCGATTTCTGGGTTTGGCCTCCGTCTCTAACGCCTTTATGTTTATTCAAACTACAAAAGCAAAGGCACCATCCCCTGCCTTGTGAGCAAAGCGGCTCTTCACACGGCCAGCCTGGCTCACCCACCCATGGAGAGGGTGAATTTCCACCAGCTTCTGAAGGGCTCTTCTGAGAGGGTTGGGCCTGAGAACTTGATTTATGTTGAAAGGTCTTCAGTAGAATGCATCAATTTGCTGTTCTGACGTCAAGTCTGCTGTCTTTATTACATAAGGAGCCTTGAACATATTACAAATAGCTGCCCAACAAATATATAGATATATATAATCATCAGCAGCTAACGAACAACAAACAGCAATAGTAGCGTGGATCCTGGCCTGGGCTTCTATGTCAGACGCAGCAAGGCGAAAGGCACCCCAAATCGCATTGCCGTCACCCAGGCTGAGAAAAACGCAGGGAAGATGCCTCCCGCCATCCCTGCATCTGCATTGCGTCAGGCACAGAAAAATCCATAAGCTCAATGAAAAAGGCAAAACGGAGCTTCTCCCCCAGCTGCACACTGAATTTCGGTCTCACGGGGTCAGGAGCCGATCGTCGCCATGAAAAGCAGGAAACCGTCCAGCCTCTGCCCGAGGGTGCCGCGCGGTGCTGCGGGATGGCCTGCCGAGACCTGCCACCCTCCTCGCACCGCTGCCGCCTCCCACGGTGCGCAAGCCGGGCTCTGCGCTCGAAAAACCCTAGGTGACAACGGGAGCAGAGAGCACTCTTCTGTGGCGGCTTGGAGGACACCCCACTTTTTAGTTTCCTCCCCGGAGAAGCGCAGACTCTTTCCCTCGCCACCCCCCCCCAGCCCCTCCATCTCCCTTTTTCCTCCCCTTCGCCTGCTGGGGTCTCCTCTTGGGATGCTCAGCGCCCGCAGGGATGCACCAGGCAAAGCGGCGACTGCTGCGAACCCACCGGTCCTGCGAAGCCAGCCCGGCTCCTGCCAGCGCGCGGCCGCCTGCTGCGGCGGGGTCAGCTCTTGCTGCGCTCTACCCCGCAGAGGTGCCCGGGGGGCACAGGTCTGATCTGCTCCTCCATCACCTCCCAAATCTCACCGCCATCAGACTTATGCTGCTGAGGATTCGGCAGCAAACGAGCAAAGCCAAGAAAAGGGCGGCTTCGCCCGGGCACAGCGAGACCGATTCCCAGCGTGCCGCCTGGGAAGGCTAGTGAGAACAGGGCACATAGCAAAGCCCCGAGGCAAGTCACCACGGCCAACTTTGCCTTTATGTTACAGGTATCAAACCGAAAATGCCGAACTCCACTGCAACACGGTGGTGCAGGGGCTTCCTCGGGGAGTGTCTGCCCGCAGCCCGGGGCTGCGCCACCTCCACAGCTGGACCCGGCTGGAGCGTTCGAACCAGCCCCGTCTGGAATGCTCTGCCCAAGACAATTGCAAATAACAGCAATAAAGTTATTGCCAGGGCTTGCAATTAAGTTAGCAAGACCCAATAAACGCATTAAAAACCCAAAACAAAATGCCTGAAATCCCAAATTCTACTAGATAAACAATTCATGTTATCTCCTTTAAGTAGAAGATCTGAATTACTGGAATAACAGGCTCCCTATGTTTGTCTGGCTTTTAAGTTCTGCTGCAAAAAAACATTTATTGACATAAGTGGCACTTCCTTCTTTAAGCATTTCTGCAGCAGTGCGTTAGTGATTGGATTACTCAGTGCTGTATTTTAAGTCAATTGAGTGAGATGAGTGGTAAGTTGCTACAGGAGACATTAATACAATTTTTGCAAGACTGCAGAATTGCTTTCAAATCTCATCGGGACAAGTAATTTATTAAGAGATCCCTTACAAAGTTTGGCAGCGCTTTGCTGTAGGTGTGAGTGCAACAGAGCCCCACCGAAGAAGCTGCTTTGGACTCTCCAGTAAGAGGAGCAGAGGCGCGGAGCCGAGCTCCCCAGCGCTCCCTGCGAGCGCCGTGCCGAGGCGTCCTGCCAGCACGGGCACGGAGGGCACGGCCGGGACCTTCGCTGGCACCAGAGATGACGCTCCGTCCAGCCTGAATAGCGGATGTGAGCATTAAGAACATGTTTTCTAGACAGGAAAACAACACAATTGGACAGGAATGTGTTTCTTATTTTGTTCCCACTGCATGACCTCACTTCTCTTTATTTTTGGTTTCTCCAGACCAGTCTGCACCTTCGGTTACCGTAGGTCAACAGCCCTTCCCCTTTCTGGTACAGTCGGCTGCTTAACTTTTCAGCCCGTACTTTGTCCCTGCGAAGCTGCATCCCTTCCTCGCTGGGCTCTCCTCCATCCATCAGCCATTACGTTTTTTCCCCTTAACACTGAATAGCGGGTGGCAGGGTTGGTAAGGTTTATCTGAGCTAGAGAAGGGGGATATGGTCATATGTGGGCTGCCCTGGCAAGCCCTGCCCCGGAGCACTTCCCAGCAGTGCCTTCCAGGTCCAACTTCAATCGAGACCATCAGGAACAGAAGTCTGGGTGACCCATTTCAGGGTGAAACATGCCTGGGTTTTTCTTCTGCAGCAGATGCAAAGTACTTCTAAAATGAATGATTATTGTACCCGTAAATTCCCAAAGGATGGAAGTCCTGACTTCTGGCCATGGCCACTCATTCCCTTCATGTAGAGAATTACAGGTCCCACGTTGCAGTGACAGATGATGTGTACAGGCAGCACTGGTAAACAACAATTTTGTTTGCTGACTTGTAGCAAAGGGAAAAACCCAAAGCCCTGCACAAAACATGCTTTTCTAAACAGAATGCTTTTCCATGCTTCCCAGAGAGACATCAGTGGTTCATAATAAGGGAAACACTAGTGATACTACCCAAAAAGAGCATCCATCACTGTTGTGCAAGCAACTGACCCTAACTGGCTGATCATAACTAATCCCCAGTATCTGTAAAGGGAGGGGGGGAAAAAACATTAATTACAGCTCATAATTAACATCTGTGATGGGAAGAACAGTTTAACCTTGAAATAAGGACGAATTACATTTAGGTGCAAAGCTGCCCCCGGTGAGAGCAGCAGCAGGACCCTATCATAGACCCTTCCAAGAAGGTGGGGTTGGGACCAGGCATAGCAAACAGCAAAGATAACAACATTATCGAACAGGTTTAATTAAGCCAAGCAAGCAAGCGTTAGCTTTCCTCCAAAGCCTTCTGCTGCCTGTACAGAGGAGGAGATACCAATTCGCCTGTCGGCGAGCTGCTGGTTTTCTCTGCTTTACGTGTGCAGCACCATGCAGGGCAGACGCCGTGCCACTGGTGCCGGCAGCTCCCGCAGCAGCTCTGCAGCCCGTGGCCCGAGCCTTGCGCACGGCAGGACAGCTGTCCCCTCGCAGGGGCCGCACAGGGGGTGCAGGGGGGTTCCCGTGTCTCACTGCCCCTCTCTACTGTGCCATGCAGCCGAATTTAGCTCCTTGAGAAAATTCTGTGCTGATTCTGCCTGGCAAGTCAGTCTGATGCAGAGCCAGCTGAAGTTTGCAGACAGAGCAGAGGGTCCGAGGCCTTTCCCATTCAGCAAACAGCCTTCTCTTGTGGGAAGTTGCATTTTTCAAGTCTCTGAACGTACCAAAGCTTGTGCAGCCTGGCACCAAACCCAGACTTTTCCTGGCTGCGCAGTTCTCCCCCAGCAAGAGTCCCCGTTCCCACCTGTGGCTCAGGTGACCGGGCGCTGGCTTGGTGTACCGCTCCCTCGCATTGCCCTCGGGGGACGGCACCCCCCGTCCTGCTCCCCAGGCTGTCAGAAGGAAAGAAGCTTCACCACACAGTGCTCTACCTGACAGACAACCTGTTCTCCAGCCCACCCTGCCTGCAAACGCCCCCCCGTCCCCAGCCGCATCCAGCCCCGGAAAGCCGGCGGGCACAACCCACCCGTGGCTGTGCCGTCACCCGCCAGCGCTGGACGTGCTCCCACCAAAACCCCGTCTCAGCGCCTCGGGGGGCTGTGGGAGCCGCCAGCACGTCCCCCCCATCCCCTCCCGGCTGCCCCGCAGCTGAGGCACCGGCACCCAGTGCCAGACGTGGAGAGGGACACGTCTCAGGCCATCCCAGCCACCGCTCTGAGCTCTGCGCCACCGAACAGGGGACGGTCAGCGGAGGGGCAATACCCACGCCGGTCCCCATCCACACAGCGCTGCCGGAGGCTCTGCCCGCAGGACGCCGACACGCTGACCGGCAGCGAGCAAACGCCCCGCTTTGTCCGACTGCCTCTGTCCTGCCAGGATCATCCGAGACCAGGCGTTGGCTGCAGAAGGGCTTTCAGGTTAGCGTGGACCTCTGGGGCCACCCCGACACCCCTCCTGTCGTCTACAGCATCGCCCTGGTCTAAGGTGCGGAATTGCTGCCGGCACACGGCACTCGCTGCGTACCCCGACCTCGCTCGGCACGCGTGTGCCTGACCCGCACACCCCCTCGCACGCCTCTGCAGCCCGTGCCTGGGGTACCTTACAGGAGGGACAAACCGAACTGGAGGGAAAGGCAGCATCAGAGAAGGTGAAGCTCAGAAAAAACGGTGTTACAAATCCGATTCTCTGTGAGGAGAGGTTTGCAGATGGAGGCTGTGGAGTTTTCTTCCCACTGGGTATCAATTTGTAAGGGTGAGTTGCGTTAGTGTAGCTTTTACAGCCATTTGTCAGTCACTCCAGGGACTGTATTATAGTGAACAATCTTTTTTTTTAATTTAAAAGATTTTTTCAGAGAGAGGTCATAGATAGAGTGGTGAAACAGATGTTTCCAAAGGCAATTCCTGTCCAGACCCCTACTCCTATTTCTTGAAATTGCTGCAATTATCATACCAAGAAGTGTTTCATATGTCAGGGACAAACCACTGGGGCTCAGCCAGGCAGCATTTATTAGCAGCTGACAACGTCTAGCACCAGGAAGAAAAAATTACCTGTATATTACAAAAAACTTCACTAGTTCAAGCCACAGTGGAAACTGCCGCTTGGGAAACTGCTGATGCAGTTTTTGGTGCACACGCAAGCTGTAATAAAAAGAAAGATGAAAACCAGGAACGCCTCCGCTCCCCCAGGAAATGCCTCCCACTGCCCAAAAAGCTCCCGTGAGGAGACCCCACGCCGTGGCACAGCGCCGGCCACCAGTGGCCCTTGTCCCCCCTCCCCGAGACACCAGGACGGGGACCCTCCACGGCTGCTGCTGCTGCTCCAGGGGCATCTGCTGGGAACCGGCAGGGCTCCCAGGGAGGGGGTTTAGGGGGAAACCCAGGAGGCCCCCTGATACACCAGTGAAACTGTGGGTAAAGGAGGATCTGCCAACACGATTTGTACGGCAACAACATCTTACAAAGTCCCTCACATGAACCTATTGAGCAACTAAGATTAGAAACCAGCCAAGAGACAAGAAAGAATTAAAGTAATTCGTTTTATGCAGACAAAAGGTTAATAATGGAAGTGCAATACTTATTTAAATATTAAAATCAGAGGAAGCAGCCAATAAAACGATTCTCAAATCGGTTTAGTGCCACGGAACTCCAAATCACAAGATACTATGTTGAAGAGTCAGCTTTCAGAAAACAGAACAAACACTCCCATGGCTAAAACCAGCAATCATCGCACAAAACACCGTACCGCTCCTCGTACTCCAGACTGTAAATTAGCCATCAAGTGTTTGGGCAACCTCCTTGGTAGCCAGGCCACTCTGTAACAGTCCTTAAGAACATTCTCTGCATTCTCCTTCAGGAGGAGCCGGATGCCGAGCCACAAAGCTCTTCAGTCCGACACGGGATGACTTCTGGCAGCACGGCGCCGGTGACGCGGCGTCCCGTGGCAGCGGGCGCGGTGGCACGGCGCCTGGCGGGGCCCTTCATGGCGTGCTCCACGGCGGCACAGCGCGAGGTCCCGCGGCGCGGCAGCCGCTGGCGGGCATCGCCCCGCGGCAGCCGGCGCTCTGGCGATGGAAGGCCGGCGGTGCTGCCGCGCTGCGCCGGGGACCCAGCCGGGACGGATGCGTTCCTGGCCAGGGAGCTTTCAGGTGTTTTGCGTTTGTGATCCCTTTGCATTTTCCAGCGGAAACATAGACATTTCACAGAGAACACGTATGATCTCGCATTCTCAGTCACCTTTCGAGGGACTTCAGAAGAAAACAACATCATCTGTGGAGTAAAAGCTGAAAACCACTGAATTCTCCAAAAAACCACTTTTGTGCCCCGCTATTACAGACTTCAACACTTAATGTTGCTAATATAAGACCCGTTCTCCCCAACTCCCTCTCACTAGGGCCACTACCCCAACTACATAATCCATCTAAATCAATACATACTTACACTGAGTTATTCCTGAATTTAAAAGCATCTTCACATAACTGAAATTTACACATGGATCTAACTCGAGAAAGTAGCACTGGCTCTTAAGTTTGTCTTTATGTTTTAAGATACGCTCGGGAGAGTGGCACGCACCTACACAAGTGGCTCTGAACCCTGCGCGCTCGCACCCTCCCCTACCAGGGAAGAGACCCAAATTCTAAAATTACCCACTCAAAACGAGCATTTTCTCAGCCCACTTTGTATCAGCAGTCACTGAGTAATTCACAGCAGATCTAAGATTAGCTAATGAAGTGCAGTGACTCATCAGCCAAGCCTCTGTGCCGCTGGGAAAATTCAATTTTTCTTTAGCAACAGAGCTTCAGCTGTGGAAATTATAAATAAATACGGTTTGGAGAGGCTACAGTAACATGAGGATTCTTATTTAAAACTCATTGATACAGATATTTGTGCCTATGATGCCCTTGTAACATCACTGATCACTTGCAACAGTGCAGGATCACGTCCGGGACTTTCTGCGGCAAAGACGTGGCTTCCCGAGCGGCAAACCTGCGGTGCCGAGCGGGAGAGGGTCCAGCCGAGCAGGAGCACGCAGTGACAAGGCACCAACCAGCAAAGCCTGATTTCAAACCACTCATTAGCTCACACCCATAAGCAAATTAAAACCATGAAGAATCATTACAGGCTTCTGCAAACGATGTTGCTGAGCAAAATGATGGGGTGGAGGAAAGTCATAAACAGAATCAAAGCAGAAAGGATCCCCACCCCCACACCAGCAACAAGATGCAAAGCAAGACCAAATTTCACTCCCAGAGTAAACACGTGCTCCGGACCCGGGTCCCACATGTCTGCGTGCGCCCGCAGCGTTGGGACCCCCGCCACCCCCAGCCCCCCACGTGGCCGGCGTCCCCCTGCCCGGCCCCTCCGCTCTCCTCCCCACGAGCCCCCGCCGCTGCCCAGCCCGAGCTTCTCCACCGGCCCCAGAACCACCTTCACCCTTCTGCAGCCATTCCACGGGGGCCGACTGAACTGGTGTTACCGTCCCCAGCCCGCGTTTGCCAGCAGCAGCTCGGCCCCATCCCAGCCGTCCCCACGTCCATCGGTGTGCCGGGAGAGGCTGCCGCCACCGGCGGCTGCGCCCGCCGCGCCTCCCACACCGCTCACCGGAGACCCCCGCGCAGCTGCGTCGAGGGCTCATCAGCGCCTTAGGGTTAATTAGCTGCCGTGCCAGGGCCAGACCGCGTACAGGTCCTTACAACAGCTTGCTCTTAGGAGCAGAACAGGGTGCACGGCTCCTTTCTGCGAGGGTGGCGGGACCCCCTTGGGCACCCTCCTCCTCCGAACGGGTGGCATAAACAGGCAGGAAAGATGCTGCATTTCCGGGGATTTGGCCCCAGATTGTTTCCCCGTGCCAGGCCGGGCAATGGAAAGCCCGCTGCCCGGCACGGGGGGGGATCGGCGATGTGGGGTCGAGCCCTGAGCAGCAGCCCCAGCGCCGGCATGGCAGGGCCCCGCGCCTCCTCCAAAACCGGACCCCCTGCACCCCTCGGGGCCAGCGCTTCATCCTCACACGCCTTTAGCGTGACACCACCGACACGGAGGACTTTCAGCAAAGGAAAACAAACACCCCTTTCCCTCCCCCCCAAGCCCATCGGTGGGGGTTGCTCCGTACTCAGTTCAGCTGCACTTAAGATTCTCTATTTCAACCATATTCTGTTTCAAGCCACATTAGGCTTTGGTTATCAAAGCCAAATGCTTCAGGTTTTGGTGTCTAATGGAAAACAGCTTACAGTTTATGTGTTTTTCCTGAGAAATTAGCTTTAAAAACAACTTGCTGAACTTTGTGTTTTATAATATGCACTTAAAAAAAAAATAAATTCGAGTTTAGGGGAAAGAAAATATTTTCCGTACAAGACAGACGTTTGATTGGATTAAAGCAAGCTTCCCTTTTAATTAGGCTCGCTGGAGCACCACTGGCGAGTCAGGCGCCTGTGTCTAATTCCCCGTGATGCCCATCAGCTCAGATGACCCCCACCGCCTGCGCTCAGGCTGGTCCCTCCTGCGCAAACCGGAGCTCAGGCGGGAAGCACGGACACTCGGACCGACACCGAGCAAGAGCTGGGCTGCTGCCCGGCCGGGGCTCGCGGCAGCCTTCAGCTGCGACCTCCCTGCTGGGATGCAGGCAGGGACGGACACGCTGGGCTGCGAGGAGCGGTGGCAGTCAGAGCAATGCATGGGGTGCCCTGGCCTCGGGGGTCCCTGCCGAGCAATGGGGAAGGTGTGGGGCAGGCGTGGGGCAGGGGGAGCCCAGGTCCCAGCCAGCTACCGATGCCTGGGGTCTCTCCCCAGTCTCACAGCAGAGCCGTTAATCCGTAGACACAGAAAAAAATGCATCAAGACTGCTTAGAAGTCCTCTGCTACAAGCAGTAATAAAAAAAGGATAGTAGTAATAATCTTAAGATCTAGCAAAATAAGAAAATTACTACATACCAGAATAGTAGATATTTCTTTTGGCAGCATAAAGCTACTTTCATCTTTAAAAGCAACTGTTCAACTTCCCATTTTCTCCTACCTATTAAGGGATACTGTAGCCCCAGGAAGGATTATTGTTGTAAGGTTGCAGCCAAGCCAGGAGGATAGATAAACATAAAACTATTGCTAAAATCCAGCAAGTTCGGCCATAAGGACAGTTTTTTTCCACAGGGAGTGATTGAAAACCCCGTGAAAACCAGACTGGTGCCAACAGTGACTCAAACGCACTAAGAGTGACAAATGGTGATGCTGCCATCCCAGGCTGCACCTGACTGGAGAAGGAGCTTTGATCGACTCGCATTTTCTGGGACAACCCAACGGAGCTGTTCTGCCTTTCTTCAGTCCCCCAGGACCGGGGCTGCCGTCCTGCCCAGCAGGGACTTGCTCGGCATCGCCCGTCCTTACACAACCAGTCCGTCCCTGCACCAGCGGCAAAGGATGCACTTTGAGGTTCACAGTTTGAGGGCAGGTCCCTTCTCCCAGCCGAAGTCCTCTCACGAAGCAGAGGCAGGGAACCTGCTGCGAGGGCTGCAGCCCACGTGCCTGCTCATCACGGGCTCCGAGCACAAGGGGACCGGTGGCCACGCTGGCCCAGCACGGCCCCTGCTGCGCCGGAGAGATGTGACTACTCCACAAGGCACGCACGTTCACTGCGGCCCCCGAGGGATCCCGCCTGGCTCCGAAGAACTGAGAGTCCAACAAAACACTCATTTCAAGGGGGGAAAAAAAAAAAAAAAGTAGCCATGCTCCCTGTTTTTCATTAGGCTCTCAGCTTAATATTTCACCAGCTTGTTCTGACACTTGGCAGCCAACGCACAGGACCTGCAGGGCTCGGCTGGCTCTCCAGTCACTCGCTCCTGCACCTTCCATCTGGGCAAGCAGCACTGCCGGTGCTTTGGGGCAGGTCTGGGTCCGGTCTTCTCCTCCCTCCAGCTCCCCCCGACAGCCGTGCTTGCCGAGAGCTTGTTTATTCACTCGGTGCTGCTGCTGCTCCAATTAACATTATCACAGCCTCTAAAGCCAGCACACCAGCATCAGTATGGTTAAAAAGTGTTGAGATGCTGATCTTCTTACTGGCCATAGCTTAATCAGGAAAGAAGAAATGAGAAGAAACAGTCAAAAATTACAAACTTGAATTTACTGCTACCAGCTGTTGAGAATGCTCTCCCTGAGTGCAGTCTCATGAGCCGTCATGAATGACAAAGGCAAAGTTGTTTGGGAAATGGATTTTCATTCCATTCACTTTAAAATGCCTTTCCCCCTATTCAACACTAGATCAGGAAGAAAGTTGAAATTTCACAAAGTCAAATTATCAGAAACGTTTACTTCAGGTCTGTGGAAAAGTTTGAGAAACTCCTAAGCTGACCCCACAAAATCAAAGGCCAGCAGGAACTTTTCCTGCAGGCAGCACTGTGCAGCTGGTGGGTGTCCAGTTCCACCCGCAGCGCTGCCTGCACAGCTGGAGACCCAGAGCCCCCTCTTCCAAAGACCACTTTTTCTTAATTTTAAGGCCATTCTGCTGGACAAAGCATCTTAGGGAGGCACGGGGACTTCCCAGGCTATAGCAAGAGGCACCTTGGTGGGCGAGAGGAGGGGTGTCAGGGCACAGGCAGCCCCTCGCCGGGAGACCCTCAGCAGAGCTCGGCTTCCCCTGCCCGGTCCAACAGCCCGGCAGAGCGGGGAGGACACCTGGGAAGGGCGCGAATAGAGAACTGAGCACAGAGAAGTGTGAAACTTGAAGGGAGACTAAAGGAGAAGCTTTGGGAAAACACTGCAGATGGTATTTAGACAGAAGTAGGTGCTGCGACGTTTGGCCACCATCATCCCAGTATAGTCTCCTTTATCCCTGCTGCCACCGGTACCGGCACAAGTGCTCAGTGGGGATTTGTGTTTAGACGGGGCCGTGGCGAGTGTGGCAGGACCTGCAGAGCACAGGTCCCGAGGCAAGTCGGGGCCGGGAAGGCAGCCCGGCCACCGCCACGCACCCGGGAAAAGCAGAAAACAGAGTGGACGCGGCCTCGCTCCTGCCATCAGCCGGCATGGCACAGCCCCGGCTGCCCGGCGCAGGCAAAAGCCATTCTGCTGGAGATGCTGCCAGGGCAGCCGGTACCACAGCTCTGGCAGCTCTGCTAGCCCTTATCGGCATGAAATAGGCAGTATGCTAACTATAAGCCACAACAAAGCAACCGGTAAAAATCTCATCTATGCCTTAGGATCCCTGATGGAATCAAAACCGTGTGGGTTTTTATTCTGTAAGTCACTTGGACGGCTTCATTATCATAGAACAAAAGGTTTTTTTAAACAGCGCATCGTTAAGTGCCACAATTCCAGCAACATACCCTTCCCCTCAGCTAACCCAGCCTGCAAGGGACCCTGCCCCGGGGCAGCATGCCACGCACCCACCACTGCTGCTCCGCAGCGTGGCCAGGTCACCTCTGTCCACGTCGTGCTTCTCGCAGGACGCCAGGCGCAGGGGCACCCGCCCCGGCCATACAGTTGTACCCCCCAAAGGGACCGTCGGAAACCACGGTAATTAAGCACGCCAGTCACGGGGAGACTGTGGCTCCCGGCTCGCCCTTTCCCCGGTGCTGCCCGGCCCCCAGCCCCGGGAGAAACCACCACTGTCAAAACTCTGGCTGGGTTCCCAAATGGGCATTGTAGTGCTGTCACCAGCCCTCACCCACAGCTCTTCTGAGTCAGCCTACAGCTCACGAAGCAACAGAAACTATTAAGTTAGGCCACCTACACAGCTAGCTCCTCTAAATAAATTTAGTAAGTCAGAAAAGATAGGATACAAAAATTTGGTGAGAAATCATGTTTTTGAACAGAAATAACCAGACTCACTCTCCAGTTGCAGAAAATACTATTTCCCTTGGGAGGGTAGGAGTGCCAGCAGGCAGTGCCCGCCCAGGGCAGGGAGAGCCCGGGTACAGCGGAACGCTGAGGGGGCTTTCGGGACCTGAAAACCTGCTCAAGGCATGCCAGACATGAAGCCAAGTATGAGGAATGTGGATTATGCACACAAAATTTAATCTATAGATTCAGAATATTAGCAAAAGTCCTATTACAAAAAGTACTGATAGGTTTAGTACTGGTTTGAATAATGTTAGAATAAAATACTGAGCCCCCCTCCACTGAAAACTATACTCAGATTCTGCAGGGCTTGCATTTAGGAAATCAGCTGTGCGAGCTGAAGCACAGCTGTAGGGTTCAGGAGGAAACCCCCAAAACCACAGTGCGGAGCAGCGGAGACTATAATAAGCCTTTAGTGTAACAAGAATTGAAATGGACTGAAAAAAGCCCACAATTTCCTAAAGCCATGCTCAAGTTTTAAAAGTATAAGGAGAAAAACCTTAAAAATGGAACAAAAAGTGAAATTTCACAGCACATAGGGATCTGCTAATGATGTTCAATGGGCAGCACAGAACCTATTACAGAGAATACTAAAGACCACGTACTATTCCTGAACATTCCCATTTAGGTTTTAACCCAACGGAGCTTTTCCTCTGACATAATAGAAGACTAAAGTAAGCCATTCAAACTTCACATTATTAAAAATGACATTTAGAAACTTCGACATTAGCTTTTTAAAATCAGTTAAGAAATGAAACGTCACTGTGCCCTTGGTTTATGCTTTTGCATTTGCTGAGAAATTATTTTCATTTACCTGCATAATGGCCAAGGCGAAAAAAGCAATTTGTTACAAGATTTTTGCTTTAAGCCTTGCCAAAACCGAAGAATCATCTTTTCACTGAAGAAGTGAGCCAACTCCTTTAGCTCCCATACGCAGATCCAAAGTTGTGCTTTTTGTTGGGATACTGTTTAAGGCTGGTGTATAAACCTACCTCTGGCACTGAGCCACTGATTCAGAGGACCCCAGTGTCCAATCCACTCGCATGCCACCTAAGCACTATTTTCTCCGTTACCATGTTTTTACTGAAACTCTCCGTTGCAGTTCTTAGTAAAAGTGGCAAAAATTTGGTGACTCACCCGCAGTGCTTAAGC
This sequence comes from Haliaeetus albicilla, assembly GCF_947461875.1. NCBI lineage: Eukaryota > Metazoa > Chordata > Aves > Accipitriformes > Accipitridae > Haliaeetus > Haliaeetus albicilla. Next base: position 41,334,557 of record NC_091493.1, on the reverse strand, counting down.
TTCACTCGTCTGCTTCATTAAGCTGGTGCTAACAGACACACGTGTGTCAGGCCACCTGGCATCACAAAGGTAAAAGACAAAAAAAAGGAGTCCCAGCACATGCAACCTTCCAGTCCTCTTTGGAGGAGGGTCCCTCCCCAGCCCTCCTGGCAGAAAATGGCAGCAAACCAGTTCTCTAACCTTCCTGCTGCTGACACACGACCTGGCGAGCTTGAAATGCTGACACTTTTCCCTTTACCTCTGCATTGGCAAGGACTTTCAGGCAGTAAAAGCCCGTTGTTTGCTTTCTAAAGGGCCCAGCAATGTCAGGAATGTCACCATGCATCCAGGTGTAAGGACAGCAGGAGCTGCGCCCTTGGTGACAGGGGACTAGCAAGACACAGCAACCGGCAAGGGAAGACCGGGAAGGTTTCTTGCAGGGATACCAGGTACTCCTCCATCAGCACTGAGGAGCACAACCGCTGCTCCGAGGGCACGAGACGACAGTGATTATCAAGGCAGAAGCAGAAGGCAGACAGAGTTCCACTGTACAGTTAAACATCTGGCAGAGGATGCTTATGTGCACCAGGGGTTTTCCTGCAGAGCAAAATTATCATGGGGAAAAAAAATCTTGGACATCCCCTCTTAAACAACTCCATCCCGGGGACCACATCCAACATCAGAGGACGGACGCTGGACTTGAGCTTACTTTCTCAATCCGTTTCAGGTCCTAAGCCTAGAGAAAATCAGTGGCCCCAAGTCTGAGGTATCGTAACTCTCTCTCACACCCAGCAGAGACTGAATGCCTGGTCTTACGGACATTTCTGCCTGTTCACGGGACTTGAGTGACATCTGCGAGCCTTCTCAGGAAAGCGGCCGGGACTTACCTGTTGTTCTTGGCATCTCCTTCAACCACAGAGCAGCCTTTCCACATGCAGGCAGGAGCAGCCCTTCACTAGAGATGGGAGTAGACAAGCGCTCTTCCTGAAAGCATGGGGGAGTGGGGGCTTAGTTATTTTTGTTTTGCCTTTTTTTAAATTTTATTTTTTAAATGAACAGAAGGCTGCTTGTAACTCCCTTCAGCTAACTGCTGTAATGCTACAGCCAAAAGGCTTGGCAACACTTTTTGGCAGGGATTTCGTACAATAAAGAACTGTGTGAGCAGAAAACACAAAAACTACCTCACATAGCCATCAGCTAACCCTAGGCCTAGCTTGAGAAGTTGCTAGAAAAAAACCCACAAAGAAACTCCTGAAGACAGACAGACAGGGGCTAAGAAAGGTAGAACTGTTTTCTCCATGAGTGGGAGTACTCACTGCACAAGAGCATCTTTGCCAGCCAAGTAGTCTGCTCTGGAGATGGGCAAAGTGGATGCCCAGGTAAACAACTGCTTCATAAAGGCTTTACACAAGGTGCAGGAACACATTCCTTCGCTATATACTGCTGTCCTTTTTACACTTATTTTTGGAAAACAGGAAGCTTACTGATTTGTTTGCAGAGGTGGCCAAAATCGGTCTTGGGACACAGATGTCCTATTTCAGCACTGCATTTTAGTTTGCATGTTTTATACCACAGTCTTCCAACTGTTTTAAGGGAAACATATTTGACTCATTGTATGCTCTTACTGAGACTCAGCAGAAGGGTTTTTCTGCTGTTGAACTCTTCTTGTTAAACTTTGCTGTTGTTAAACAGAAAAGGGAAGCTCTGACCTCTCTTGCTGACATTCAAAAGACCACAATATGAACCGGCATGAACCAGGAAAACACGAGCTTGTATGTTTTCCGATCCGCTTGCTCTTCTAATTCGACAATAGTTCATCACAATGTTTGCTGCAACAGATTAAGAACAAACAGGAAGCAGAATCTGTGCAACGATCCGGTAGCTCAAAGGCAATCTTCTACATGCAGACAACATTTCACCTAGGAGTGAACCATTTTCTCCAGCATCAGAAGCAACAGATTACCACAAATCAATGTTTCTAGACTGACAGAATCCAAGAGAAAGCTAGACTAATGCAAAACCAAAAAAAATAACCGATGCAGTTTCAAAAGCTTGTTTATAGGCCACTTTAGTTTGTAAACCATTTGTACTCTAAATTTGGTACAAAAGCTATAGGCTGTTTGTTTTCTGTTTTTTAAAGACTGCTAATCATTCCTGGTCATGTGTAAGGATGAAGATCCTTTCTATCCAACAAGGTGTGTTCAAGGGGCCTTAAATTACACTCGTTGACTAGGTGTGAACACAAAAGTTAGTTCAAAACGTTAACTCATTCTCCAGTTGGAGCCATCAGGCTAACTACCTACCTCTACGCATGCAGCATGAGCAAGCCAAGGCTGTGCTGCCTGCTGTTTCAGGTGACTTAAGAAAGCACGCATTTAGGACACAAACCCATCCAAGTTACCAGGTGACTGCTTTTCAAAACATTGATTCTCTCAGCTCTGCAGTAGATGACAAGAAAAAGCTTTACCATATGCAATGACAGCCACATAGTTACATGTTGCACATTTTCCAAGTTTTAATAGACACAAAAGTGAGTCCATTGTACTTAAGACACTACAATGATTTCATTCTATTGCATGTCCTGCTCCAATTACATTTCTCAGAGTACAGTATTGAGTAAAAGTTTGGTAGCTTTAAAATTAACAAGTGTGTGAAATCTGTAAGTAAAATAAGCAGCAGCAATAATTTTTGGGATTTTATCAAGAATAGCTAACTTTTAAGTAATAAATACATTCCAAGGTGTGGTTTTTGCTGTTCTCCTAGTTCATTGCTGTATGACTTGTCAAATTTTCATTCTAGGGTAAGATATCCTTAAGACTTTCCTGCCAGCCTCACACCAGAAGAGCCACCTAACTCCAAGTCCCGGTGCCTGTCACCTGTCCCAGATGAAAAGCAGTGCAATCTGACAAGGAAACTTGTCCTCCTGCCATGCGCACGGCAACCTCCAGATTCTCCTGGGGAGCGTGTCAGGATGTTTACAGACTTCGTGACCCTCTAGGAGAACAGCTGTGCTCTTATCTTCTGTTACCTTGAAGAAAGTAAAAGAGGGAGAGGTTACTGCAGGCAGCATGGAACGGACCAGCATTAGTGGCGAGGCACACGCTCTGGGTGTCCTCTAAATATAGCCAGGAATTCTCCTGCTCCCAGCTGGCCTGGCAGGCAAAACCAGCAGCAGCTACAGCTTTGGAAGAAACTCATCAAGTTAACAAACCCAAAGTAAGAGCAGGAATTTTCTCCAAGATAGACATGATATGAATTTCAGTGATGATAATAAATCTTTAGTCTCTCGCTTAAAGACGTCTAAGTCCCCATTCAGGGTGGGTTACTGTAGGTTAATCTGCCACAAGTCCCTACAGAGAGCGCCACGTGAAGAACATCTGCCTCCACTTTTCAAACACAATCTATAAAATAGGATTATTTTCCCCTCGAGAGCAAGCCGTACAGAAGCTTTTCTAAGTACCTGCAACCGCTCAAGACATCGACTGCTGCCGCAGTGCCCCAGTCACGCGCTGATGAAGAGGGAGAGCAGCCACGCCGCCTTCTCACTCTGCCTCCGGAGGGAAAAGACAGCCCCGCTCCCTCTCGGACCCCCCACCCTCCAGGGGCTCCCCCTCCCATGCCGGACCACTGCTCGTTTCAGGCTGCAGAAGCACGTGTGTGCCGCGGCAGCACTGCGGAGCCCTTGGGACGGCCGGTGTCTCTCGAAGGACCGCGCGGTGCTCCCCCCCCATGCAGCCGTCCGAAGGCAGATGCAGAGCACGACTGACCAGCCTTCGGGCAAGAGGAGCACGCGAGATGCTTGTTCTGAATTCAGAAGTCCAAAACCACACACTCCAAATCGCAGCTACCAAAAGGTAACGAAGCTGCCCACGCTTGATGTGTTAGACTGCTGTCATCTGGCCTTCTCGACAGATACCAGCCAGACTAAGGGCAGATGACAGGCTTGAAAAGATGCGTCTACTGGAGAGGGATGTGCCCATCAAAACAAAAAACTACAGAAGAGAAAAGCCCTCATCTGTACCCCTGCATGCCAGAGGTACTTGCACCAGCCCTGTAAGTCACGTTTACGGAGTGGAGGCCTTAAAAGAGTTCAAAGGGAGGATCGATTCGTCTTCAAGATCAAGTGAAGAAATGAAGACACATGAAACAGTGATACATAAATGAATGAAAAAATGGCATGGAGATCTGCACTTAGACTTTTCAACTGCAAAAGCATCACTGCACCACACTTCAAGTGCAATTCAGTTTGAGCCAGTTCAAAAGTCTGACCAGCCCCAACACACGTCCGTGCCAAATCAACTAACGTGGCCGAGTCAGAACTGCAGGACACACAGGCTCAAATCTGTGTTCCTGACAAACAGGATTAATGCTATGAAGCAAAAGATCAAAGACCTTTAAAAACCCCTCACAGTTGAGGTTTGCGACTTACAAATACAGAGCACAATAAACCAAGAACACCAACACCAAACACAGGAAGATTATCACATTTCCAATGCTGCTAAAAACACAGCGGCACCTCTTCTGCAGGCATGGAACCAAAAGCGACACTGATTTGCCCAGACTCAGCATCCAGAATGATCTTCTGTATTGCCCATACAATTGAGACATCAAAGAGCTGATTCAACACACCATGAACATCTGCCCTAAAACCTATATTCCAGAGGACTGCAATCAGCTTTCATAAACTCCTTTAGCATTTAGCAGAATCACCCTGCTCCTAAGAAACTTGGACGTCTCACAACAAGGCTCTATTACCTACAGTTGAGAGAGTATACATTTATACTTAATCTTGCAGGAGAATCTATTCATTTGCCTTCTGATGTATGGTGAGATTTTCAAAAGCACACAACAAACTCACTTGCAGGCTTATTATCTTACATCTGCCAGAGCCTTAGTGAGGTCTACAGACTTGGCAGAATATCCCTCAAATGCTTTTTGCAAAAACCTGACCCTTTAGAGACAGATTACAGATTGAGAATATTTAGTCTAAACAGAAGAAAAATGCATTTCCTTGTTGAGGTTAACAGCAAGCCCTCAGGCCAGTTTTATTCTTTGCGATTTTCACACTTGGAGGAAGGAAGCATCACAACAGAAGCCCGAAGTCAAACAACCTCCCAGTGAAGGCCAGTGCAAAGGCAGAGGCTGCCCCATCGCAGGGACAGGGATGAGGCCAAACTGCAGCTGCTCACTGAGATTACCTGGGGGCAAAGATCAGGGATTCTCTCCTCTGGGAGCAGAAAGTTGGTGCTACCAGCAAAATGGCAAACTGCTTTAAAACAGCTGATGCTCCACGTCGTGAAATGTCCAAATCTCACACCCTGCTCAGCTCCGAGCGCCCACAGACAGATGGGCGCTTGTCCCCGGCCTGGAAACACAGAGGTCCGCAGCCCAGGCTCGGCCAGGGGGCAGAGGCCACCCCCGTGAGAGCTCAGGTGTCTGTTTTAAGCAACCTCCTGAGCTGACCCAGGAGTTTTCAACATGCGCTCAGGAGGAGCAACACAGCAACAGTCACTCGTACTTTCTCGCTCTGTCGCTGGAAAACTTCAGATTTCTGTTAAAAAAAACAACCTTCAAGATGGAGCAGCAGCTTAAACGCTACATTCTGGACATTGCTGTAGCCTTGATACACGTATGAGTAATGAATACATAACAGACTGACTGACTCAGGACAACGGCACGATCTAGCAGCCTGCATGCTAAGCTGCATGTCAAAAGGAAAGCCAACAAAGCTCTCCTGAAGCCAAGCGCTTATTCATTACAAAAATAAATGAAGTTTTGGATCAAATAAAGCCATTCACAAATTCAGATTTAACAGTTGCCACAGAGTGCAGAAAACTGGTTTATCTTCCGAGAACATCACGTCCTGAGTGTGCTGATGTGTGGGGACCCTGCTCACGCCAGCTCTGCCCACAGCCCCGCTCAGGGGACCCTGCAGGTGACACAAGTACTGGATACCCCTAGTACCCCCTCTGCGGCACGGGGAGCACCCCGGTCCCCGCACCTTCTGCCTTCGTGAGAGTACCAGGAGTGGCACCGAAGGGGTTCCTGTGTGTACTGGTGTGCTGCTGGGCGTCCAGGGCTGCACCGCCACCACCAGCAGACGCTCACAGACTAGCTCCAGGGGAGGACCAAGAGACACGTGTGCCTGCCCGAGCTGGAGTTCGGAACCGTCTCCTTCAGACGGTTTCTCTGGAAAGCCCCAGAGTGCTGCAGTGCTGAAACCCTCCGCTGTCGCAGCCCTGCGAGCGGCACAAGCCCCGGTTACCCTGCCCATCCTGGCAGGTTGGGAAGCAACGGCAGCAAGAAGCCTGCTCATGTTCTCCATCCAAGCAGCTTATTCTGAGGAATATTTTCTAATCATAATGCAATTAACAGCAGGCCGCAATTAAGCATCGCCAATCAGTCTTCTTCCAGACATGTCCCCTTGGGGGAAGGGCAGCACGGCAGCCCTGGCTCAAGCTCAGAAGGATCAAGCGGTCGTACCTTCCCGCAGCCCTGAGGAGGAGGGACGGGGGCCAGGGGACCCAGAAGACCTCTGACAGGCAGCTCAGTGGCTCCCACAGGGCTTCGTTTCTAAAGACGGTACCTGCTTAACAGCCAGAGTCGCCAGCAGAAGGCGAGGGGAAGGGCAGAAAGGGCACTGCTGGCAGCGGTCCAGGAAAAGTCCTTCCTTCCCATGCTTTCCTACTGCGGGACGAGGGCTGGGGTTGGTGGGGGTTACTGGATTGCAGCTGGGAGCCCCGTCCCCGACCTGCTGAACAGGGTTTTAGAACCGTCTCCAACTCCCATGGCACCAGTATCCAGCTGACTTGAACAGGCTGGCAGCTATGTTCTCCAATATTAAACTCTATCATCCGAGCATCTCTATGAAAAATCCTGTATGGGGTTCGGGGGTTTTCTGCTTTTAGAAAAGGTTGCTTTCTGCATGAAGAAAAGGCTTAAGTTATTGGCTTGAATCAAAATAGAGCAAGTCATCATTCATAAAGGAAGTTAAGCCAGTAATTTTGCTACAATTCATTTCTTCAACTGCAGAGAGCACACAGGAAATATGCTTTATAAAGAAAACAAGTCTGTCTGATCCTACAATAGCAAGAACCTCATGCAGATTAAACAGAAACTGGTATGTCAGTTAAAAGCATTCACTCCTTCAGAAATTAATCAACTTAATGAAAAAAGCTTTCATTAAAAAAATGCCCTGCTCCTCCCTTCCAGAGAGACATGCATCCCCAGTGACCAAGAGATGATTATATGATTAATGCAGGGCAGCTGATGGAGTTTGTGTGGGAAAGGCTCAGGCACAACACGCCAGAGAGCGTTTGTGACCCTCTTGCTAATATGAGATGAGTCACATTCGCTTCCACAGGCAGAGGAGCCGCAGGTGGACCTTCGCTCCGTGCCACATCCACAGGGACCGGAGCACAAAGACGGGTGGGCGACACAGCCCTTGCCCTCGCACGCCAGACGGACATCGCCGCCGGTGTGCGCGGCAGGATCCCACGCTGCTCCTGCTCCGGGGCAGAGGTGGCACCAGGAGAAGCGAGAGCGCACTTTCCAACTGACTGAAGAGCTGGAGATTTGGGGTGCAGGGACTGTAGGTATGAAGAGCACAAGCACTCCACAAGTCAAGGTATTAAGCCCCATCTCTGTCATCACTGCCAGACACGAGAAGCCTATTTCAGATGTACGTAATCTCAGGATGTGCGAGAGTTCATAAACCAGCTAATGCAAAGCCCACGTATTCTGTAAAGGTACACACAGGGTGCAAAACAGGTGCATCAAGCAGACTTAAAAAAAAATAAACCAGGCACCAGCTCATCCTCATCTAGTTTGCAGGATACAGGCTAGTAGCTTCCTTGAGTCTTTTATGAGGCAGAAGTCAGAGTTTGTCACTCAGCCCACACACTCCTATTCACCTTGATCCCAGTGTCAGCAATGGGTACTTAGGGAAAAAACAAAACACGTATCAAGGCTGAAAAACAACAGTTTGCAGGTTTTTCAACATTCAAGGATCTTCACATCGATTTGGGGGTTCAAAGTCCTACCTTTCACACCTAAACATTAAAATGGGAACTATCTGTTTCACCCTATTGTGTCACCAGGCCTCACAAGCCAAGCAGCTGCATGTGGCATTAACAATGCATGGCTATTCCATGAAGATCTCATTCATTCCTCTCCTTCAGAGTAACAAGCACCCTTCTCTACAGAGAGCTATCCCCAAGTTTCAAAAAACAAAACCCCTATTCCTTCTTGGCCCAAAGTAGCTGTTCTGTACATGCAACTTGGAGGTGCTCAATACTTTGCAAACATCTGCTTAACCCGAACAGAAGTAGGATGAACTCTTGAGCCTTACCCAGAGAGGCAAGAGGACTCCCTCAGTAAAGGCTTTACCCCTTCGGCTGACCCGCGCTGCTCACTCCAAACCGCATGTCAGCCTCTGCCTGAGGTCCCACCCTGCCAAACTCACTGTGCTTGGTGTGAAAAGGTGAATTGTACCCACAGCTTTAGACACCCCCATTTGACTTTAAAAACCAAACCAGTAAATAAATGCAATCCAGAAAAAGCTAGAGAAATCTCATTTTTACATTATTTGTAAAAGTCTTCAAGGAAACAAGTTTCCAGGCTCTTTGTCCAGACATCTCTCCTCACCACGTAGACGCAGCCTGTCTCTCGCCCCAGTAAGCAGCGGTGCAGATGGGGCTGCTCTGCAGAGCCTGGCCCCCAGCACACTCCACTGAAAGCACCCGTCGCCCGAGCCCCCGGCACAGACCCTGCTCCTGCACAGAACCAACCAGCACCGAGCCCACAGCAGGGCAGAGACACCACAGAGGGACACCCACCCTCTGTGCTCACCGCGGGCACACTTGGGCAGCGCAACTAGCAGATGCCTAAAGCTCCAGATGGGGCTCGGAGACCCTCAGTCCAGAGGGCAGCTTGCTCTGCTTCCAAGAGAGTTGTTAAGCCCTTCGGTTGATACAAATCTCCTTCGGCAGCTGAAGTTACAGCTCACGTAAGCAGATCGCATTCTTAGGCATCTGTGCAGCTCGTGTGCTGTTAGAAATAGCACAATGTATGGCCTGCTGGCATTTCCAAAAAATACGCCTGGGAGCAGAGAGTGGAGGGAAAGAGGGGCAACAGATGGCACAAACAAGGAGAAGCAGCACGGATCTAGATGTCTCCAAATGCAGTCGCAATGGTCACAAGCCAAATGTGCAAGTGCTTTCAGGAACAGGGAAATCAGCGGGATGCCACCAGACACGCAGCTCCAGACATGCAGCTCCAGACATCCAGCGCTGGGGCACACAAATATGCAATGCAGTCTAAAATAGACTTGTTCTCCTACTTCGTATTAGTATGCAGAGACGCTGACTCCAAGCTGTTTGAAGGAAGACTGAGAAACAGTAATTAAGTTGGATGCTTGGTTTTAGTTGACTGAACCATCTAGAAACCAGGCCAAGAAAAATCTCAAGCATCCATCTTCTGGGCTGAAATATTTCACGTGACCAGGCAGGTGTTTTTAAAAATTTAGCTATCACAGCAATCACCACCATGACTTTTTATATAAAGTTATATAACCTTTTTGTGCCACCGGTAGAGCAGAAGAGAAGAGGTAAAAGGAAAAAGAAGAGTGATTTATGTTGCTTCATAAACTGCTGGCAAGCAGTACTGGCTACATGCACATACAAAGCCCTGAACATCTTTGAAGGTGAAGTCATAACCCAATGTTCCAAATTTTACGTTAGAGCTTACTATATATAGCAAGTATGCAATAAGCTTTGATTTTGCTGTACATAGTAGCAGTGTGCTTTTTGTGATGAATGGCCAAGTATACTGATACTGAGGGTCTATTAAGCTAATAGCAGTAAAATTAAAACCTTCAAAAGCCAGTATTTTCAAGTTTAATGGTCCCACAGCCACAGCTTGGGGGTAGAGGGGAGAAAGAGAGGGATGAAGAATAAAGGATGTTCCAGACTGAAAAAGCAAATGAATATACATACTGTAAACTTGTTACATGCAGAGATGTATACGGAAATCTACAAGCAGGTTTTTTTATAAAAGGTTTTACTGCATGAAAGGGCTGTGGGCAGGGAGGGGAGATCTGTCATGAGGAGCCATTCAGAGGATCACAGAGCAGGAGGAGAGACCCAGCCTTGGCGCACTGCAGGACTTGCTCAGCCTGCCGAGCACCCTGAACCTGCACGGACCGATGCCCGTAGCACCCAGCAGGGCTGGAGCAACACGCACTCCTTGAAAAGCCCCTGAATCCCAGCACACGATGCGTTCCCTGGAGCAGGGACAGGGCAGCCTTACGAAACACGGGTCTCCTTCCCTCCCGTGCCCCAGCCTGCGGCAGAGCCGGAGCCGCGGCTTGTCCCCAAGGCCCCGTGTGTGACACCAGCCCCGAAGGATCCGTTCCTGCCCCGTGCGGGGGGGTCCCCTCCAGACCAGAAGCGTGCTCAGCACACTGCATCGCACGCCCTTCGGTCGCATTTCTCTCTGGTGGCTGAACACAACGCCCTGGGTATGCTAGCAAACCCGCTGTTATAAAACCAGAAATCAGCTGGGGTGCTCATCACTGTGAAAGACAAGGGAAGAACAGTCCTTTGGCTCGAGGAATCTGAAGTTTGTGCAGCTGCAAGTTTAAATATGACGTTATCATGGAAGTCAACAGCAAGCAAAATGCAAAAGCACAAGAGATTTTCTTATTCCCAAGAAAAAAGTCGAGGCCAGAGTGCCAAAGCCCGCAGGACTGGCTCTCGGCGCAGGTCCCACGCAGGGACCTACCGACCCTGCTGAGACACACATGCTCGGCACGCCACGGGCAACACCTCCATTTCTCAGAAGACTTTCTGACCGTCTGAAACAACTCCGGAGACAAGAGTCCTGCAGCCAAAATGGGTGACGGATGACGAGCACCCAACCAGGCCCGCAGCGCAGCCTCACAGGCGGTTACACAGGGAAGCGGGGTGGGAAGCCGCAGGAACGCGGGGGAGGCAAAGCCACCTCCCCGAGGACGGAGGGGAGGGAGGGCTGCCCCTCGCCCATCGGGAGCTCAGCTGCGCGGGCAGCCACCGCTTCCCACCGGGAGCTCAGCACCGCCCCGGGCTTGGTGATGTCCACCCAAACGGCTTGGAGATGTCCATCCCCGGCGACACCGTTGCGACTCCCCGAACATCAGGCTCAGCTTCTTCTGGCCCTCTCCTGGCACGCGCGGCAGCGTGCCGAGCCGTGCCCCCCGGCCGCGTCTCTGCCGCGCCAGGACCCCTCTTCGGCAGGCCGCCTCTTCAGCTCTCAGCCACGGGCAGCAGGGGAGGGTGGCGAGCGGCCGCAGCGATCCCAAGGAGCAGCACACGCGACGGCGCAGCCCCAGCGAGCGCTGCTCCGGCGTGCCGGCCCTCGGACGGGCCTTCCTTAAGAGAAAGGCAAACGTCCTTCGCTCTGGGTTAGGGGCGACTGCCTTCCTCGCACTTCGCGCTGAAGGCAGCCACGGCGAGGGATCGGGCCGCGTCCCGGCTCCCACCGTGCCGGATCAGGCTGCCGAGACAGCACGGGGACCCGGCCTACCAGCCGGTCAGGGTCGGCGGGGAATTAACACCGTCCGTCACCCTGGCGCTACCGGGGCCTTGGGTCTGGTCACAGCCGCCTGCTGCCAACAGAGGTCTGCGGTCACAAAAGCACGACGAGCGGTGGTGAGCCAGCGCCTGGTGCTTTAAAACCAGGTAGGAATAACTCGCCGAGCGCCCAGCTACGGCGCAGACATCTCCGCGGCACGGGCAGCGTGCACAGCGGCTCTCTGTACGTGACACACAAGCAGAAGCTACAAAGCAGCGTGAGAAGGTGCTGAGTAGGCACTTTTCTCCCGGCACTACTCTAAACCCAGAGTGTCTTACAAATTTGAGTTCTAAGGGCTGCTAGTCTGCCTGTTGTTTTCCCAGAAACCTTGTTTTACTAGTCAGTTAATGACAGGGTTTTAATAAAGTATATTCTTTGCAAAAAAAAGTACAAGGACAAAATATAAAAAACATAAAGTGATCATACCAGCTTTTCCAACCCAAACCAAGTTTAAAAAAAAAAATCCAATTGCTTCCAGTTTCATATGCATCCACAAATTACCTGAATTGTTTGTATGTTTTTTCCAGTAATTACCCTCCATGCTTTGCAGAACAGCATCACATGCCAGAAGACGGGAAGTTTCACAGCAGAAAGTGTCAACAGTCACACACTTCTGCTGTGCCCAGGATTAGCACAAGCGACATTAGCTAAATGCTGCTGCTGAAGGCACCTCCTGGACTCTTGTTCTTGTTCAGTGCTAACGATAACAAGCCCCCGTGCAGCTGATGGTGAAGCGTCAGCACGACGGATTGTACAGCGGCAACATGCAATGTAACCAGTCAGATGCCTGCTCTTAGAAACTACTTCAACAGATACCACGTTGTACCGCCTTGAAAAGGCCTCAAAGCTTTCAGATATTTCACTGTAGCTCAAGCGTCATTGTGGTCCTAAGACTCAGGAATTGCAGACATTAGTGAAAACTTAAGTGATGCCCTTCAGGAAAGAACAGTTGATGAGCAACTGATGGAAACATTTCAGTTCTACTTTAGGGAAATTCAAGGAAAACAATAAAATGCAGTCCTCCTGAACAGAGAGAATTAGGTGCAGGGCAAGTCTCCGAAATAAGGAGTTGTTTTAGAAGTGATGTATCAAAACACTACACATGCTGGTCTAATCAGGAATCTAAGTAAACGTGACATGCAGAACATTGGAAGTTGTTTTGTTCTGCTTTTCTAGTTTTGAGCAACTGCAGTTGTTCATCCAACTATCATGTCATCTCCAGACTGGCAGATGGTGTTGGCAGCTCACCTTAAGACACATGTAAGATAGAAAATCATCTGTGGAAAGCCGGCTGAAGGAGGCCAATGAAATGGCTATATGCGTTAAATATATCTATATACCCATATATACACACAGCGGTTTGGCCAAAGAATACAGAGGGAGGGAAGGGTCTGGTGTAATCCATCCCATCCCATCATTTTCTTCTCATCATTCTCAACATGTTCTTCTTTCCCCCAGTTTACAGACCCACTCCACCCCTTCTGCTCCGTACCTACAGCTCAGATACCCACCGTGACTGCAATAACCCAGGTCTCCTCTGGAGCAAGTGCTGCTTTTCCTTCTTGATGCCTTGCCCTACAGCCTTTCACCCTGCATCTTGTGGCCAGGTCTTACCACTTGCGCCACACCTGCAGTGGTCCTGCTGGTAAGAACAGGCAGCATTTTCCTTAGGCTAACGTGTCATTGGGCAAACATCCTCCCATTTTGACTTCCAGGTCTGGACTTTGAGCTCCTCTTGGCCACACGCTTTCCTACTCCACATGGACTGACTGGCATGGCCAGTCTGACTGATCTGAAGCATTAGGTGCTTCTTCACCCTGCCCCTTCTCCTGCCCAGAAGCCACCAGATGTGAGCTCTGGGTGGGCTGGTATGCCATAACAGCAACAAGAGCTGCCAGTAATGGTGATGACATACATTCTGCTAAAGCTGTCCGAAACTGCACATACAAACACAGTGAAGACAGTTCAGAAGAAGGATGAAGCTTTCCTGCTCCTTTAAAGAGAGCACTATTCGTACAGGAGCGATGGATTTTGACCATAGTTCTTTCACTGGCGAGGACAGTGTATTCTGGGCATCAGGTTTATTTATACTCCAGATCTAGCTAATAGGAATTTGGGTCCAATCCAAACGCTCTTGATATAATAAAGTCTTCAGCCAGAGTTGAGCAGCATTTGAAGGGGCAAGATCAAGGATGAAGCTTAAATGCTGCTGCTGCAGTTATACATCTTTACTTGCTCGAGCATCCAGTCATCCAGACACCTTGAGCACACAGGATGAATATGCCACGCTCTGATTATTTACTGCAGCCAGGCTTGCTGAGATGGAATAACTCAAGCAAAGCAAGTCCTTCATCACGCTCAAGCATGACAGAGGGTACGAAAAAAAATAAAAATATCCTTCTTCCCCCCTCAGGATTACATGACCACTGACCATCGTAGTCCCACTGCATTACAGTATCTTAGAGAAGAATAGACAGTCTACAGCAGGAGTAGTACTGGCCTGCATACACACAGTCCTTCTAGCATGAAAAAGAGCAGAAAAATTTAAGGGACAACATAATGAACCACACTGTATAAAGCAAAAGCTTTGACAAGACTCTTCCTCATGATTAGTCATGGTTTTCAGACAAAAAGTTAATCCCTCCCCTTGTTTAACAGTATCACAGATGAGGTCTTGTCCAGATAGTGACGACTGGAAGGTTGTGAAATGATTCTAGATCTTATTCAAGTTGCTGGATTTTTTCCCATGGACTTCACTGAGGGCAGTGTAGTAGGCAGCATCAACTGGAATTACAGATGGTATTTCTAATCCCAATCACACCGCATCCTGTATTTTTAGGTACCAAATTTTGATCCTGGGCAAGGTTTTGGCTGTTTGGTGAGAAAGGGAGTACTATCCCCCTCCAGTAAAAGCAAAATGTGGAGGCATTACAAAGAATCAGTTCCCACATTTATGTTCCCACCTTATGTCCTCAAACCAAGAGGTTGCAGGCGAAGCCCAAAATAATTTAATTTGATGATCCAGGCCATTCCCCAGCAATGCACTGACATTTCAGACACAAGCCAAACCTCAAGTGCTGTGAGAAATATTGAAATACTGTTTCCCAGTTAAAGACAGCTTTTAGTACAATCATTTTGAAGAGCCATAAAGAAAGTGCCTTCATAAGAAATCCATACCAGAGGGGTCGGAGAAACCGTAGGGGAGCAAAGGGCCTCCAAGGGCCCTTTATTGTTATGGGTAACTGCTGGGCATCGGTACCTAGGTATGATAAATATAATCTCAATTCCAAGAAAGGTTTAAGTTCTTTGAACCAAAAGATATTTCAAAGAAACGTAAAGTCTCAGACCTATTAGCCCTCCAGCCACACAGGATGAGTTTTGACGCAAATGAAGTATCCTCAATACTTGCCACATCCTAGCTGTAAACAGTGCTAACACATGACTACCATTTTATTAGCTTTTTGAACAAGTGATGCTTGCTTCCTCACGATGTCAGCTGCTTTGTACTCCCCTCTGGGAGTAGGGGCTCCAATTCCCATGGTCCCCCCAAAGGTTTGGAACTAAAGGTTCTTCTCACCTCTGAAATTACCACCACCAACTAAGAGCCAAGCACTTAGGTTTAACAATTGCCAACCTCAGTTTTTATGGGAAAACAAATGCAAACAAACAGTGGAACGTAGATTAAAAAACACAAGGAGGTTTTTCATAGGAAGCATTAGTCCAGCAAGCACTCACCTGATACTGGAGGCAAAGTTATGTCTCAAACTGTGTTAAGAGATCTCTTATTTCTGGAGTCAGATGCTCTACTGCCTTTGCAGCTTCTGTGATAGCTTTCCGATACATCCCTTTCTTCTTGCGATTAAATCTCAGTTTGAAAAATTCAGAGAAAGGAGAGAGTTTTGAAACAGATAAGAATGAAGTCGTTGGAGAACCAAACCATGATACTTTAGCTTCTCGCCACGAAGGTTCTCCGTTTTCCTTCTGACTAAGGTTTATGTCAAGAACACGTGCTGGCCACCATGGAAAACCATGAATTTTACCCCAAACAATATCCCCCACTGAAACAGTTCTTCCATCTTCTGTGACACATTTAGACACACTTTGGGTATGCAGTCTAACTGTTAGTGGTGGCACAATTTTACGCTCATCTTTTGAAGATGAAGAGACGGATGCATCATCACCAGGCAAAAAGTCACACATTTCTGGTGATGTTACTTCTGAACTAGAAGACTTGGATTCGTCTAGACTGTCATTACTACACACCGATAAACTAGAAGAATCGGCTTTTCTTTTACGATAATTCATAAGGAAAGCCAAGTTATCATGCCCATCTTTACCCTGGGGAAATCTTTTGAAGTCATCATCTTCACCTGAACTCCCTGAAGATATCTCAGCTAAACTTCTGTCTGTGGATTCATCATTGTAAAATGCGCCAGGATTGGACTCCCTGCTGCTCTGAAGGACATTTATTTCGTCAATAAGTTCTGCCTTATAAATTGAAACACTCTGACCATCATTTATGCGATGGGGCTTCAGCCGTATCTTTGGGGGTGGGACATCCGCACTGGAATGCACCGGCCGCGTAAGCTTCAGTTTTGGAATGGAAGCAAGCTGGCTGCCTGCTGACTTGTCCATTAAACATTTGGTTTCTCGACACCGTTCAGAGTCTCTGGTCTCCTCTTGGTCCTCTCCTCCGTTCTGCAATATTCGCTCTGGACAAAATGGTTTGACTGAGCCATGAACCCGGGAAGGGATTTTTACAACTTCGCCTTTCCCTTGTGGAGTACTGTAGGATATTTTTATAACTGGCGTTCGATGTACTAGTTCCCCAGAAAACTTGTCATCCTCTCTCTTTTCTCTTTTGTTCCTTTTCTCCATGTAGTCGGACTCACTGTGCTTTTTCTGCTCTTTGTCCTGAATGCTCAGCTTCCTCCTGGTTTTAGCGTTCTGCCTAGCTGTGTTTGCATCCTCGGGGTTCAGAGTGTTTTTACACTTCTCACAGAGCACCTGTCTTGGCCGTAGCCTGATAGTGCTCATGATAAGCCTTCCTGGGTCTCTATTCCGTGATAAACGCCTCCTCGTCCTCTTTATAGTCCGTGGCGGTGGCTGAGGAACCCACTGGTTGTACGTGTGCCGTAGCCATAGCGGACGGGGAAAGGGAGCTCCCTCGAAGTAGGGGGGGTAAGGAGGAAGGCTGCCAGGCGGTGGGGGAGGCAGGAGGGGGGGTACTTGCTCATCACCATTTCCTTTGGGAGGCTTTTCACCAGCAGACTGCGTCTCTGTCTCGCCCTGCATGGCATCTCCGCCATCAGCAACTCCGTTAGCGCAAGTGTCAGCGGGAGGGTCCTCATGCTTGGGAAAGGAGGATGGGAGACAAAACAATCCGGACCTAAAATGGGGTGAGAAGGACAGGGAGGGAAAGAGACAAAGAGTCAGGATGTTTGAAAGGTGCTTCTCTGGGAAAACTATGCATAACAAACATGCTAGTTTCTTTAAAAAAAAAAAAAAACAAACAACAAAAAAACCCAAACAAACCACAATAAAAAACACAACCAAAAAAAAAAAGCCAACCGCTCCCACAACTTCAATATACTAAGAACGCAACATTTTCCCTTGACTTTTAAGACAAGGCAGCCAATTCTGCCACTGAAAAAAATAATAGCATTTCAAAATTTAGGAAAGGTGTCCTACTCTTCCACCAGAAAAGGCACCGAGATCAAAATCTCTATTTCCATGAACTCTTGCAAAATGTTTTGCTCTAAGAAGTTTTAAGTTTTATCACGCAAAGCAGTTTATTTTATCAGCAGGCTGGTAAAGCCACGAGGAGCGCTGTGATACAGATTATGCAAGCCTTCTGGGAGCTATTAAACTTCCTTTCTTCACACAGTACTTGCACAGCCGATTTTTCAGCTTCTCTTTCAAAATCTGAGCATCTTGACTGGGATGGATTACTTGCGCTTTCAAGCCACAGGTACACCAGTACACAGCTCTGTTCCTCTGCCCCCAGTCTCTTCCATATATGACTTTGTTATAATAAGGAATACACTACTACTTCAGAATAGCAAGATTAAGAATCATGATGTACTATTGTTCAATGCCAAGTCTCATTACAGGCTACCAAAGTCTGGATACAATATCTTGCATGTGTATCAGCAAAAGCAAATCCTCTGAAACGCTGAAACTCACAACTGCGATTCACATCTCTGGATTTCTGCACCAGAATTTATGCCCTTGGCCTGACATTAGAAATATTATGCTAACACAGCACTTGGACAAATATTTGCCCTGAAACAGTGACTCAGAACCGGCAATGGTCACTGTCTTGGCTTTCCAGAGATACTTCTGTAGAGAGTACACCATCAATGAATTGTTACAGCTTTTTTAACAAGAACAAAATGCTGTATAGGTGAGCCACTAAGAAGCCACAAAGAGATGGAGAACAGTTACAGACCAAACACTAGTTTTAGTTTAGGATGCTACGTTTCCCATTCTCCTCCTCGCTAGCCATCACTCTCCTTCCAACCACTAGCAAGGGAGGAATTTCTTAGTGGTGTTACAGGGAGAAGGACTTTGGCAACCACTATGCAGAAGGGCACCGAAGAGAAGCTGAAGGCACCCACTCAGCCACACATCCCCTCGTCAAGAGAAGCACAAAGTCACCGCCGTGGGTTTGCCGATGGAGAGGAGCCTCCTCCTTCCACCCCGGCACCCTGGCTCCCAGCACCATCCCCAGCTCTGCCCTCGGGCTGCATTGCTTTGCTGCGGGAAGGACCCTAAAAATGTCCCTTCCCCTCAGCAGGCACAGGCAAAGAGGTGTCTCCTTCCCAGGAGCACCAGCAGAAAGCAGCGTTACCAAAGGCCATGAACCATCCGAGATTGGAGACAAAAAAGGGCAGGGCTTTTTAAGCAGATCACAGGAGAATGGGGAACACGGATCCCATTTAATATGGATCTAATTCACTGGCTTCATTATCCTTTTCTCAGACAACTACAGACTGGCTCTCTCTCTCACCTGATTTCCATGAAGACTCCCACCAAGTTTAAAAATAAAGCCTGCATAAACTAAGCAAGCAGAAATTAATCTGATTCCAGTACCAAGTCACTACCCTTCTCTGAAACAAAAAGAACCACTGAGTTATCTGGACTCTGAAAAGTCCTTTCCTATTATTCAAAGAATAAGAGTGCAAGAACTTGCTGTTGAGACGACAGTTTGGTTTAACTGGGAAGCTCCTAGTTCGAATGCTAGCGAGTCAAGAGGATTAAGCTGTTGAAACCACATAGTTTGGAACACAGTGTTTTTGTTCCAAGAGTTTTTTTTTTTTAAACAGACACGACTGAGAATGTAGGTGTCTTTCAAATGATAACCGAGAACACAAGTACAGTTTGTACAGCCAAAGATGTCAGCATCATTCATAAAACAATTGAAAGTGATATCATTTCCGAAGCTTTGGCTATAAATTTTGGTTGTTTTGTGCAATGAGATTGTACAATTTGGTCACACCAGAAAACTGTACAAGTTTTCTGTTCCCCGCATGGATGCAAGCCCAGCTCCCTCTGCTCCTGCAGGCAAGCCCGGATCCTGTCTGCTCTCCACAGCCTGGCTCCGAGCAGGCAGGTCCACCAAATCCACCTCCTTCCCGAGGATCCGGCGTGGCACGAAGCTTCTCACTTGGCGGAAGCGAAGCACTCAAAGGTTAACTTCATGGGATGATTTACGCTCGTAAAGTTAACGTACGAGCAAGTCGTAACCCCGCTAGGTTTGAAACGGCCCACCTGGCCGCAGGAACACGCTCCCGCAGACCCCGGCCCCATGGCAGCGTGCGGGTCGATGCCCTCCCTGGGGAGCGCAGCCAGGCAAGAAACGAGCGTGCCCGTGCTCCGGTACCTGTGCCCCGCTGCCGTCGCACGGCCCTGGACTAAGGCTAGCCCAAACCGCCACGGCGCTGGGAGCAGCCGCGGGCCCTCGGCAGCCCTCCCGCTCTGCCCGGTGGGGACGCCAGGGCGCACGCCTGCACCGCGGGGGCAGCTCATGACAAGGGCTTCGGAGAAGCGCAGCGGCTGTTGAGCCGTTTTAACCAGAAGCCTTTTGGGCTGGGATCCTGCCGTTTTAGACTTGCTACAAAAATACAAGGAAAAAGCCCCAGACGATCAGGATGAGCCCCCCGGGGCAGGGACTCCTCACCCAGACTCCGTCGTCACCCTGTACCAGGGCACCAGCTCAGCAGCTCTTCAGTCCAAAGGTGCCGTAGCACCAGCGGTCTGAGAGAAAATACACCACCTGCCTTGTCCGAGGGATCACACAAACTGCCACGCTGAACAGCAAGGCAGCTTAAGATTTGTTTTCGACGGCAGCGGCTTCCACGTGGCCAGGTATCGGCTCTGTCAGGGAGGGCCACGGCCGGCCAGGGGCAGACGAAAATCCTGCTGCGGCACGCCGGTGCGGCAGGACGGCTCCTACGCTGGCACCCAACAGCAGCGGGGACAGCCGCGCTCTGCACGGCCATACCACGGGGTGCCGGGCATTGGAAGAAACGCAGCCAGGTGTGCTGACTTTGTGGTTTAAGTCCTTCCCACCCGGTTCTGGGCTTGGGACCCGGCGGCACAGAGGGAGCTCACAGGCTCCCTCCTCTCCCTGCCAGCGCTCACAAGGGTCCCCACCTCAGGGACCTTCAGCAGGGCACCCCGCACCTCACGCCGCAGCCGCGCTCCCTGGACCGGGAGCTCTCACAGACGGACAGCGAGGGCAGCCGTGGTCAGTTACAGCCCCTGCAGCTCCTCCAGCAGAACCTCTGGCTCCAGCCAGGACACCAGGAACCTGCGCGTGCCCCCCCCGCCGCAAGGTGACCGCACGGGTGCCCCGGCACGCCACCACAGCCGGGGCGCACGGGTGATGGATGTACTTGCTCCCGAGGGGCCTCTAGTTCTTTTCCTTCATACTGGAAGTGTCTCTGAAGGCCAAGAAAGCAGTTTTGCTGAGGAATCGTCCCTTTTCCAGCCTGCCCACCGTGCCAGTTCTGGGCAGGGGTAAGAAGAGTTCTGCCGTCTCGCCCACCTGCCCGCCTCCCTGCGAGACTACGTGCAACCCAGCCCTGCTTCTCAGGCACAGGGGGAAGGAAAACAGCTCCAGAGAAGCCATGCACAGATATCTCTTATCTTGTCACCGTATCGTCAGGCGCCAGCAGCGGCTGTTCAGCACGAGCGAACAACCGCCATCACCCAAGGCTGCTTTCGGTTTCTCTATCCCTCCACACTAGGCGCTCCTGATGGGGATGCACTGAAAGACTCAGCTCCTTCAGTCGTGGGAAGTCCAACTAAAAGCGAGCAAGTCCTACCCTTGGAGAGCGTTAGCCAGCTGCCATGCCCGCAGCCTCCGGTGCTCCCCCCACACCCAGCCTGAAGCCGCCTTCCACGCAGGCACAGCTCCTCGTAAGAGGATTTAGCTCCGGTGCCTTTCCACCCACTGCAGAACAAGAAAGGTTTCATCTGACACACTTCACTCACTGTCCAGGAGAAGCTCACTTTTTACCACAAGGAGAAATAGCAATTTCACTAGCTTTCCCTACGTCCCCCAGACTTTTTCTGCACAAATCCGGATGTCGTTAATGTATCTCTTCTATCTACTTACTGTCACTATTGATTCTGCATATCTAAACCCATCTGACTGAGATGAAGGTGCCTGAATTTGTGGGTTAGGGGCACAAGTGCACGTGCAGGTATTACAAGCAGCAGGAAATACCATGGGATGTGACTTCACCCTGTTTGGAATCCCTCTTTCTGGGGCAGTTGTAGCCAAATGGACTAAGTTACCTCAATCCAACCTCTGCCTGGAACAGAGAACACCATCCTCCGATTTATACACATGCATAATTTAAAAAAAAAAACTAATTGTAAGTTCAGTTGCAACAAAATTGCCAAGTCTTGTTATCAAAACCACTCCAACTGCAGTCAGAATGCATTTAAACCTCCTCATGAGCACGGACACTAGGTAGCTTACTGTCTAGAAGAGCGCGCTTACTAGAAGCGCGTAACGGCCAGTCACTCGATAATAAGTACTGGTGCTTGCTGCACGTGCTATCTAGGCTGCGGTCAAAAAGGGATGCCTGTAGGAAGGCAATAACCGTTCTTTCTTCAAACAATTCCACAGCTATTGGAGAAGTCAAGCATGCGTTTTTAACTACATCCCACTGTTCCCAAAGGCAGAGGGGAGAAGGCAGGCTGCAGGCAGGCAGGAAGCAGGCAGGCAGGCTCCTGCCCACAGCCGCTCCCGCTTCCCACGCAAGCTGCCTGCAGGCCGAGCCCCCGCACACCCGGGCAGGCGGTTTCGGGTTCAAACCTGCGCCTGCTTCTTTGTGGCTAAAATAACGGGAGTCCGACAGCCAGGACCTGGATGGAAAGGGATCTCCTGGCTGTCCGGGTGCTTGGGCTTGCAGGCCTGCCTTCCGCTCAGCTCCCCATGTCGCTCACTACATTTTAGGAGAAATAAAACAGACTCATCCCCTCTGTAATGCTAAGAACAGTTTAAAGCACAAAAGAAAGCCAAAGAGCCACCATGCAGGCTTTCCCTCTCTTTTGGGGTTCTCCCCTCTTTTTGTACAACCCACTCTGGTTGCTCCTCTCCTGTCAGTCCCATCCCACTGCCCACACAACCCCCTCTCTCCAGTGGGGCAGCACTGCCCGCCCGGCATCGACTGCTGCCCCGGAGGTACAGGCAGAGCACGCAGTAACCCCCACGCAGGGCAGCGAGAGACACTGCTCCATCAGCAGGGCAACAGGCAAGAGGAGGGAAAACATCTCTGCCACGTCTCTGTTTTGGACTTGTTTGGGGGCCTTCGAAGTTCAGCACCAAGCTGACAAATTCCTGCTGCCTTTGGGACATATCTCAACTTTTACCTTCCAACCACTGGCAGACCGACTTCTGTATTCTGCTGTTAATGTGAGGAGCAATATCCCTTCTTCCCTCCACATCCCAAATTTAGGGTCGCTGCAGTGGAGCAGGTGCTTTCAGCCTGCTCCCCACGCTCACCCGAAGTCACTAAGGTCCACCAGGAGCCAGGCGCTTGCCTCGCACACCACGCTTCCTTCCTGCTGACCAGCCACAACCAGAGGCCACGGCTCCCCAGCCACGCGTTGGCCAGTACACGTCACGGGCTCCCTGCTGTCATCACAGGCCAGCCAGCTCCAGGGACCGCCATGGAGGGGATGCAGCCCCAGCAGCTGCTCTGCTGTCAAGTTCTGCGCAACACCCAAAGCGGGGGGACCTCCCGGTCCGCCGCCTGGGCCCCGGCCCCACGGGGAGAAGCTCTCCTCCCAGCGCTGCAAGAGACTCATGGAAGCCGAGAAGATCTCTACCCAGGGCTCCCAGAGAGCCAGGCAGGATGAGCTCCCGCTCCATCGCAGCCCTACAGCGATGGTTAAAATGCAGTGCCAGGTGGCACCCAGAAGCCAGGCTGCTTTTCCTTCCATCTTGCTACCTGAAGCAGCACTACCATACCAATGGGCTACGAAATTGGCTCGCTCAAAGATTTTAGCTTCTTTTAAAGTGATGAGGGGGAGCAGCAATCCCATCCCTCTGTAATATTGGGGGCAGGTGGGCCCATCCAAAAGCTCACCTTTCGCCAAGCCTGATCATTAGAGACAATAATTACTGGCACAGGTGGGAGGAGATGGGGGCAGCTATCCTACTCATGAGATGAAACACAACAACAAAACCCCTTCTTTCTGCCCTCCCCATTCCACTTCAAGTGAGAAAGAAGGACGCTGCTCCAGCATCCCCACTGCAGGTCCAGGCAGCCCCCAGCCGAGCCACAGGTCTCCCGATTGATGGGATAGCAGCAGAACGAGCACCAGCCCTCAGAGATAATTCCACTGCTGAGGGGACCGTGGGACACCTGCCGCCCTCCCACCCCAGCAGAGATCAGCATTACCAGCGACGGGCTCCAGAAGCACCTTAAGGCCTGGGAGGAAACACCCGTCTGGTTGTTTCTTGGATCCACCGGGGACAGAGGGAGAAGAGTGAAGAGAAAAAAATCACGGAGAAAGGTTAGGGAAAAACAAAATAGGTAAAGAAGTGCACATTGTCACAGAGGAGGAGGACGACAACTGGAATGTGAAAAGACAGAGACAGCCGGCTTTTTGAACTGACTGAAGAGATGCCTACCGCTCACTGTTTTGGCTGGAACTAGACACCAAGCAGGGTTTATAGACTCTTAATAGAGTTAGATGCCTGAATACTTTTGAAAATCTGGCTCCAATTTTCCGGGATAGCCATGTGAAACTAAATAAACCATGAAAATTAAGTTCAGAAGTCTTGCTTCATACATCTTCCAAGAAGAACTGCAGAGGTGAAGCTGGCTGTACTCCTACCCAGCACTAACCTGACAATTCCTTTATTGACCAGACAGAAACCAAACCCCGCTTCTCGACTCCAGCACAGCACAGAGAAAAGCTGGCCGCCTTTGGCGCGCTAGTCCTTGGGACGGCTGTACCTACCATCGGTGCGTTTAAAAACACCCTAAAAGTTAGCGCCGTTTCGAAATAAAGCCTCCGCCGCGCGACTGTTCCTGTCCTTTGGAAGAACGGGCCTCTCGCCCACCTCGTTTCGAGCGATGCCCCTCTCCGTGCCAGAGGGGACCCCCACCTCTCCGGAGCCGCTGCGACGCGGCCCCGCAGCCGCAGCGAACGGGGGCCGCGGGGTCTGCGGCAGACCAAAGCGAGACACCGGAGGGAGGGCAGATACCCCGAGATTCCCCCCGGGAAAATGATCATCGCCGCGGCCAACCGGAGCGGCAGAGCCGTCGGGTCAGCTCTAACGGAGGGCAGGAGGGCGGCCACCGGGGAGCCGCGGGCAGGGCTGGGCCCGCCGTGCCGGCCCGGAGGACGGGAGCTCGGGGAAGAAAAGCGGGCGAAAGCCGCCGGGCTGCAGCCTCCTCCCGAGGGCGACCGGGCGGCGCGGGGGCGGTCGCAGCGCCAGGTCGGCGGGTTCCCCGCAGCGCCGGGGGGGGGGGGGGGGCGGTCACCCCGGTACCGGCCGGGACGCGGCGCTGCGGGGGAGCGGGGCCGGGGCCGGGGCCAGGGACGCGCTCGCCCCAGGCCGTGGGCGAGGGCAGCGGCCCCTCGGAGAGCCGGCGGGGGCCGTAGCGAAGCCTCGACGCTCGCCGCGGAAGGGCCCGCCGGCGCCGGGCGGCCCAGCCTCCCACGCGGGGCTCCGGGGCCGCCCGCACCGCGCACCGGCCCTCGCCGTGGGCCCCGCCAGCGAGACGGTCCCGGTCCGGTCTCGCCCTCGCCGCCCCCCCCCCCCCACCCCCGCCGGCCTGGGCCCCGCTCCCGGCCGCGGGCGGCCCCGGGCCGCTTTGTTCCCGCCGCACCGGGCCGCCCCGGGCGAACAAAGGGCGAGCGCCGCCGGCGGCGGGGGCAGCGCGGGGCCTCCGACCCCAGCCGGGCCGCCGCGCCCCGGGCCGGCCCCGCTCCCCCCCGGCCCGGCCCGGTGCAGGCCCCGCTCCCCCGCAGTCCCGGACCGGCGTCAGCCACCCCCCCCCCCCGCCCGTACTTCTTGGTGCAGTCGAGCAGGACGCCGGTGAAGCGGCGCTCCCCGCAGCTCAGCGTGACCACCAGCGTGTCGTTCACCATCTGCTCCACCAGCACCGGCAGCCACGCGCCCACCCGCGGCGACGGCGGCGCCCCCGCCGCCGCCGCCTCCTCCTCCACCGCCGCCGCCGCCTCGGCCATGCTGCTGCTGCCGCCGCCGCTCCCCTCCCCCGCCGGCGGCGGCCGCTGGGGCCGGGCCGGGCCGGGCCGGGCCGCGCCGCGCGATGACCTCACGGTGCGGGCGCCCCGCGGCCGCCGCTGCCGTAGGTGCGTGACGTCAGGGCACCGCCCCCGCGCCTGCGGGCGGCCCAGCGTCGCCCCCCCCCCCCCCCCGCTCCGCCGGACGGGCGGGGCCGCCGCGCACGTGTGCCGGGCCGGGAGGGGCGGGGCCGGGCCGGGAGGGGCGGGGCCGGGCGCAGCGGGCCGGCCCCGCCCGCCCCCTGGCGGCCGCGGGGAGCGGGGCGGACCCTCCGCCTTTGCCGTCCGGCCGGGCCCCAGCGGCGGCTTTCGCGCCCGCCGCCGGTCTGCCCTTCGGTGGACCGGAGTCCCGTCCCGTGTCGTCGTCGTCGTCCCCCGAGGCAGGGGAGAACCCGCGCTCTGGTCGTTTGTCATCAGAATGACGCGATACCGTCTCGACGGGCTACGTCATCGCACAGGGCGGGGCGGGCTGGCGGGACACAAGGCCGCGGGGTGCAGGGCGGGGGTCGCGGCCCGCAGCCCCCGCACCGCGGAGGGACGAGCCGGCGCTGGGCAGCCCGGTGGTCCGCGGCCCGGGGCGGGGGGGAAACACGGTGGCGCTGGAAAGGCTTCGGCGGCGCGACTCGCGACGCCACACCACTGGCGCGAGAAAACGCCAGATTTGGGAAGGCGGCGGTGGGTGACCCCACGCGGGGCACGGTGGAGGCGAGCAGAGGGGCTGAGAGTCGGGGTCCGGAGGCGGCTTCCGCCATCCCCTTTGGGAAGCCCGAAGGGCTCGCCTGGCGTCTCCGTCTTTGGAGGACAGCGTGATGGCGGGCGGGAGGCACGGCGGAAGGCCAGCCGCTCTGCGGCTTTTCACGCCTCTAAGGAAACGCCCGTAAGTGAATTTCCAGGCTTGTAGAAAGTCCGAAAAACCTAAAACGTACGTGTTAGGGCACCTCCGAGGTGGATTTTTACTGTTTGGGGGCGTGACTCCAGGAGCCTTGTGCCAACGCTGCAGTTCGGAAAACAAGCAGCCTCTGTCAAGGTGAAGTGGACTGCACATCCAGCTGTGTGCCGTTGCATTTTTGAGTTTTAGCATAGCGATCAAAACACAGCCACTACACACACCCGGGGGTCACAACAACGGTGTGTGTCTAGGAAAGCGAGCTACAGGGCGCGCAGACAACCCAGTCGTGGGCCCTGCGGCTGCCCGAGGACCCCAGCACACGGCCACTGGTACCAGTGGGAACCCGCCTGCCCTGCGGCCAGACGCCCCAGAAGCGGAGCCTGCCTGCTGAATTGTCATTGTACACAAATGACCGAGACCCTAACGTGAACCGTTGAAGCTTAATGTAGGTTTCAAGTAGAGACTTGCCAAAAAGGGCTAATAAATGTTTACTCACATGAACAGTACTATGCATTATGTTCTCTGTTAATCTAAATGGCATAAGAAAACCAAAAAACCTCAGCTGAATTGGTAT
The DNA here is from genome assembly GCF_947461875.1 of Haliaeetus albicilla. Lineage (NCBI taxonomy): Eukaryota > Metazoa > Chordata > Aves > Accipitriformes > Accipitridae > Haliaeetus > Haliaeetus albicilla. The sequence goes on along the minus strand of NC_091493.1, from coordinate 41,307,723 downwards.
TATTTATTATGGAAACTTTTTAATGTTGCAATTACAATATCTAGAGGACAGGACAAGCTGTAGTTCTGAGGCAGCCTTGACTTTCTGCAAAACCTTGAAAATACTTTGAGAGCAACATGCAAGCAGAGAGGAAAGTTCTAATGTCATCAGAGATATCTGTACTGATTTTCAGAAGGAAAAGGATTTTTTCTGAAACATCCTCCAAAACACGGTGATACACTTTTACAGAAAGTCTACCTCCAAAACCTTTCAGAAATTATTAAGGCAGTTTCTACTGTCACATGCACTCTTTAAGTCCAGTGACTCTGAACTTAACTTGGGCCAGATGCAGATCATTTTGGAATATACAGAATAAATCAATGCACAATTGCCAGTATGGAAACAATGGACACACACGTATTACAGACATTCAAAGCAAACTGTCGAAGTGGATCAAAGTAACATCACTGTAATAGTATCCATTCAGAAAAAGCGCACCAAACCTAAAGGAGCTGCTCTGAGCTTTCCATCTGTGTGGCAGCAGAACTGGCTGAGTGAGCCTCGTTAATAACCCCTATGAGATGAGGAAGCACAAAGATGTGTAATTCTGGGTGGCGGAGCCAGCGAGGTGGGCATGGCAGTTCAGTGGTGTTGCTGTTTATTTCCAACATTTTAAGGCATGTAGGCTTTGCAGAAAGTGGAGGCAAGACCCGCCTGAGGTACCTCTGCTATCCTGGGAGGATAAGTGACAGGATGATGGCAGGGGACAACAGAGACAGTGGGGTCGGAGAGAGAACACAGAAAGCGTGGGAGGGAGGAATACCTTTGCTATTTTTTAAATTCCGTACCATCACCCCCTTCCCAGGGCTCTTGTGGTACTGGAAAACCACTGGCACTGGTTCAACTCCTGTAATGCTTTTCTGTAATAAAGCCCTCTCCAAAGTACTGCCACTCTTTTGGGGGAGTAGAAGGTAAAAGCTCCGCATACCTCATCCTGGTAACTGCAGTCTCAGCACTGCGTAGCTCCACGTACCTCAAAGGAGCAACTCTGCTGGGATTCAGGGTCAGTTGTTATCACATCTAGTTTGCCTGTGCTCTCTGATCCCCTGCTCTCCCTGCAGCCAGCATCCGAGGAGCCCCAGCAAAGGCACCGAGGTGTCAAAGGGGCAGCTCTGCTGCTCCCAGATGCCAGCAGGGCTCCCAACCAAAGTACAGACACCCTGAGAAGGGCTCTTGCCTGCTTCCTCTTGTCCAGGAGGAGGACACAGCTGTCATGACAGTAAAATGCAAACAAGCTTATTCTACATTTGAAGACTACCTTTAAAACTAACGTTATGATTTAACATTAAACACAGTGTTTGTGTTGAAAACCCAGACTGGTCTGATTTGACTAGGACATACAGTGCAAGGCCAGAGATGTGTTATTCATGAAATTAGTTAACTAAGAGTACACAGTTCCTTGTTTTAGTAAAATTACAAATGGCTGCTCCAAATCTTAGGGACAACTTTGGAATTTTTATTTTCATAGGATTTTCACAGCCTGTAGAAGCGTGCTTCAGAAGAATGTGCAGAGAGGCTGAAGAAAACACTACAACACTGTGCCACAAATCTTCTAAAAGAAACACATTTTACAGTCAGTTAAAGCAGATTGATTATCATTATAGGTTTAACATTGTCAAATGCAGTCGGGAAGACTAAGTGAGAAGAGGAGGCTTTTATAATTCTCATTCTTGTGAAGTAAACATTTCATGCTTTAACAATTCCAAGCGATCAGTATTTGCTACTAGAAAAGATCTTTTGAGTTTCCATTCTTGGTGAGTCAGGTGGAAACTCTCCCAGGAAGGTTGTGAGACAATACTCCTGGAGAGGGAGTCCCCCTTTTGTTTTTGCTAGCTTGGTCTGCAGATCTTCAACCTTGGATTTAAAACAAAACAAACAAACAAAAAATAAAGAATGGATATAGAAGTATATGTAATTAAGAACAGAAAGTAATGCTTATGTCTAATGGGCCAGATTTTCACCTGCTCCTTCTGCAGCCTCCATTTGTATACACATGAAGCCGTACACAAACTATAACTAGACTATACACTTGAATTGCCTTGTCCATCCACCATGTCCAACACCATGTGTTAACTGTGCAAGCATAACAATGTGCTAGGATTTACATCTCCAGTCCCATGCACGTTTAAATTTAACATTTAAATATGTGCACGTTTTAAAATAGCTGAAATGAAAACAGCAAATACATGCATAGGTCAGTTTGTAGGAATAAAGAAGCTATCGATTATAAAAGAGCTGGAAGCATTAAAGCTCAACAGATTTTTAAAGTAATAAACAGTAACTACATGTACCACTAAACTTATTACTAATAAATATATTTGTCAATAGTCTCAACTCAATATTGGTATGTAAATATATTTTTTACCAGATTAAGATTCATATTCATTCACTTAGATATTTCACAAAATTGTAATAAACTTGAAAGTTGATGGAAATTCAGTAAATCTCTTAAAAGTCTTCATGAAAATATTCTGCTTTTAGAAATACAACTGCAGATTTTAAAACGTTATTTTTTTCCTACTCTGTATGTTATGAGTACTATAGAATACAATACAGTCATATTCAAAGTACCATAACCTTGGGGGTTCCAAAATACTTTAAGATTATCGTGCCAAGTTTACACACGTTTCATACACAAAAGCTCACAGTGAAGTCCATGAGTAGCTCTTTGCAGGCTTTGGCCCCTGACGGTCCATTCCACATATCTTTTTTAAAACAACTTTAAAAAAAATGAAAACAATTAAGCTAATACAATTACATCTTTCCACTGTTTGAAGCATGCACTCCATAAAACATGCTCCTTTGTGCCAGCACGACGCACCCGCTATTAATGGCATGCTGTGAAGCTGAAAGTCACTCAGAATAAGTGAATGAACTCAAGCTCCTCAAATCCCACAGTTCCCCAATTGCCATCGAAACGCGTTCCTTTTTGGGTGGTAATTACCACTTTTAAAATACTAGTAGGCCATTACAGACAGAGCAGTTCCCCTGCTCTGCCAGGCTTGTAGTTTGTGCAGACATACCTGATGCTGCAGCTAACCAGAAGACATTTTGCAAGCCAACCACCACACTGCTGAGCTCCTGGGGATACTGTTAAGGAATGGGATCTCCTGAGTAGCACCAAGACTCTCAAATGTGTACTTGGGAAACCAAAGGGCAGATTGCTAGTGGAAACCACAAAGGCCATGAAGCCCATCCTGAGCTGCAGCCACGTGCTGCCCCGTGAGAGCGGAGAGACCCTCCCAGGGCACCAGGAGCCCACGGCACAGGACACGCAGAGCCCCTACGGAGTCCACTCCTAAATGCCAGGGTGATGTTGTCATACGTGACTCTTATGCCTACCTCAAGGAACGAGTTCCATTTTGGGAGCGTGCAGCTTGCGTTGTGCTGTGCGTGACGTCGCGGAACGTGAGGGATGAGGGTAATTTTAGAACAGTGTCACGATTTCCTGGCATAGGGACAGACGCTTTGCACTATGTATGACTTGTTTGCCCTGTTATGTATAGCAGGGAGGCTGTGCTTTCAGCACATTAGATCGCTTTGGTTTTAAGGCCAAAAGATGCTTTGACTAAAATCAGTTTCTTTTTTCCAAAAGCACACGTACCGTAAAGTGGCACAAACATTGCAAAAATGAGGCTATGAAATCCATGGCCTTTACGTGATCAGTTCACAGAGCTACAGCCACATGTGCATTTCCAGTATTTCTACTCGGTGACTGCCGGGACTCCCCAGGACCTGGAAGCCCGCACGTTAAGTGAAAGGTTCAAACATAGATGACTCCCAGCAGGCACAAGTTCTCACTATTGTGTGAGAAGGAGCTGCAATGGGATGGTCTTTTGATGGACTCCTGCTCGTCTTTGGAGTAAGTAAACAGTTCTGGAGCCACTTCATATTCCTTCTGCATTATAAAAGAGTTTTATTTATTCCTACAATGTAATTCTTTACTGGGAAAAGGCTTTGCCAAATTTAGTACCACTGATACTACCTCTACATATTAATGAAAGTGATTTCTTACTTCATTAGAATGCATGATATGTACACAATGTGCCATGGCATTCAAAGAATCACATCGAGCATTTGTACTTGCTCTGCCCTCAGGAAACATATTTCTAAGTTTGCTTTTTTGAATCTGACAAAACCATCAGTCGGGCACATGACACAGAGGGAACGGCCCTGGCAGGCGGAAGAGAAAGGAGAGGGGCCGGCGGAGTGAGCGGCCCTGCTGCGGGCTGGCTGGTCCCTGGGGAGCTGCCCCGCAATCGCCACCCAGCCCTGCGGAAGCCAGTCAGTATCAGTAGCAACCTCATATCCACGGGAACCAAACATTAGCCCGGGCTCTTGAGGCAAAACTGATTGAGCTGAGTGTCTGGACTATGCACAGCAAACAAACTAAATGCAAAGCACTGACTCATTTTATTGAAAGATATAGAACTTAATTGTGACTAGCTATGCAGTTTGGAAAACTGAAGTAATACTTTCAGTCAAGACAAAGTAATTCCTAATAATGTTGCAATATGCAAATAAATTTTACAGCTACACCAACTTTAATAACAGCTCTCAATTTTCTCTTCCCAATCGGGACACTTACCGATGTCTCAAGGTATACATTTATGAGTCCTCTTTCCAACTGTAAATGGATAATTTTGAATTTCAACTTTTTGCCGTATTAACCACTTGCATTGAATGGCTTGTGCAGCACGTGATAAAAATCATCATCTATGTCCACTGAGTCTTACAGTAATCTTTTGCCATCTTTTATGCTTTTCTTGGTTTTTGTCTTCTATCTTAGAATTTTGGCTTTGCTTTTGAAAGACTCAAAGCGCTACAGATGTTTAAGTCTGTTTATATATGTGCATATTGTGTACATGTACACATACATACAGAGAGTTTTAGCATGGCAAAAATACATTGTTTAATTTTTAACAATTTTAATTTTTAAATATTTAGTACCTCAGTTTTTTGTGAAATTAACGAAATGTCAAATTAGCAACTGTTCATCAGCACAGAGTACTGTGTTCACTGTACTTCCAGAAAAAGAGAAGATACT